>NW_026067928.1:5486586-5587107 GCF_014885135.2 Alexandromys fortis
TAGTCATATCACACTTGCAGGAAAGAGCAGAGAGAAATAAACATAACCAAGATGCACGCATACCTAATCATGCACAATATCCCTTATATATGTGTGTGTGTGTGTGTGTGTGTGTGTGTGTGTGTGTAGCAACAATATGGTTTAATCCACTTGAGAGGTGGGGGCAGAATGGGCATGCATTGAGTCATATAGAATATATAATGAGATCCCGTCTCAAACTAGTGAACAATAACCCTCCCCCAAACACAACACAATAAACCATCAGGTAAATCCCTGGGAAAATACGTTGCAAACTCCAACAAAACAGCATGATTTCGTAGTAGTATACAAGATCACATACTCTGTGAAGGTAATGAAGGGAACATAGGACTATAAATTCAGTTTCAGGAAAAGAAGGTAAAAGAATTGATAACAAAGCCCCTCAAACAAAGAAAGATGTATAAATGAGTGTTTTCCAAATGCTTTATATTAAAAAGTCTTGATACTCATGAAACTATGGAGAACTCCAAAAGCTTTTCCTTAGTGTAATTAACATATTGGACATTAAGCTAAAGTGTTTAGAATGTGTACTTGTTTAAAATTAAATAAGGCACCATTACATGCATAGCAGCATAAGTAGTATGCTTCTGTGAAAAATAGCTCCATTTTCCTATGCAAAATTTAAGAATATGTATACCATGCTGCATTCTGAGGAAAATCTTCATTTCTGGCTTAGTGGAATACCATATGTCCTCATAAGTCTTCACTAATTTCTACCATTTGGAAATACAGAACCATACATACGCATTTAGATTTTTTAAATGGAGATTATTCTCAAAGCTTTTCCTGAATAATTATAAATATTTTTTCTTAGTACCATAATAAAGGTTGACAAGCAGGAGTATCTTAAAGGTTAATTGCAATGCAGAATCTGAAGTGATATCAATGAACTTTACCTGCTCTGTAACATTAAATTTAATTGGTCAGTCTGCACTTCAAGTCTTTCACCCTGCCATGATTGTGTGATGCTATGCATTGGCCATTTGCAGATAATTAGTTCATAGCTTTCATTTTACAAAGTAAAAAACACATCCCATTTGCAATTATTGCTACTAATATCTTAAAACTAAAATAACAGATATTGGGTAGTTTTTATAATGACAGTATGAACATGTTCTAACACGATTTTTTAGCAAGCTCAAATTTTATCATGAGCAGCAAAATATGTGACTTATTTTCTTCACATAGGTCTTCTTTTTAGAAAAAAAAATGCAACTTTCTGACCTTATGACTTTTGTTTTGTTGTTGCTTATTAAAGCAAAAGTAGTTTTGTAAAAAAGTGCGATTATTTCAACTCATAATTGAAACAAGTCCTTGAATGGTTTTCATTTAGATAACTATGGTCATTGTGTTTGTAAAACAGATCTGCTGCATACATATTTTCAGCATATGGGTTATTAAAAATAAATGAGTTAGAGAATTGGGATCTAACAAAATGTATTGTATTTTCTGTGTCACCGAAAACATTCCTTTTTATTTTTACATTTTCAGGTTGGAAGCTGGGTTTATGGCTCAGTCTGCAAAGTGCTTGCCACACAAGCACGAGGATCTGAGTTCAAACCCCCCATATGCAAGTGAAATTCCATTTGTGGTGGAACATGCCTATGAGACAGAAATAGGTAGATCCCAAGAGCCCACAGGCTAGCCTGTCTAACAAAACTCACTTGGTAACTTTCAGGTTCAGTGAGTGATCCTGTCCCCCAAAAGAAGTTGAAAAGTAGCTGAGCAAGACACACCCCTGAACAACATAGCTCTAGCCTCCGTGCATATATGTATACATACATATGTTCACACACGAAGATACGTGAATACAATGCACAACAGTTTTAAAAGTTGAATGCATACTGCTTGTATTCAATTATGAGAGGCAGAATGATATTCAACAGAAGCATGCAATGGGGTTGATTGCTGTTGCGTTCTGTTTCCTTTTTTTCATGGTGAAAATTTAATATGCCCTGGTTTAGATAATTCCAATTTTTTATTGTTTATTTTTTGTTTTGTTTTTACATCTCAATCAAAGTCTGCCAGTTCTCTTTCCAGTTCTTCCCCCACCCCCTCCACTACTTCAACCACTCCCTTCCCACTCCTTTCCCTATCCACTCCTCTACTGTTTCTCTTCAGATACAGGCAGCCCTCCCATGGATATTAACCAGCCATGGCATATCAAGTTGCAGTGAGACTAGGTACCTACTTGACTATTAAGGCTGAATTAGGCAACACAGTAAGAGGAAAGAGTCTCCAAAGCAGGCATCAGAATCCAAGACAGTCCATGTCCTCGCTGTTAGGAGTCTCACAGGAAGACCAGTTACACAACTGAAACATATATGTTTAGAGGGCCTAGGTCCGTCCCATTCAGGTTCCTTGGATCTGTGTTCAGTCTCTGTGAGACCCTATGAGCCCAGGTTAGTTAATTCTGTAGGTTTATTTGTAGTGCCATTGACATCACTGGGTCCTTCAATCCTTCTACCCCCCCCCCCCCTTGCACAGGATTCCCCAAGATTGTCCTAATGTCTGGCTGGGGGTCTCTGTTGTATAGTTGAGTCTTGGGGTAGATCAATATTTACAGAGTGGGTATACAAGTTTATACTCTTATCAGCAATTGGGGAATGTTCTCTTTGTTCAACAGCCTCTTCAGAATGAGCTATCACTTGTGTTTTTGATCTTAAAAATTCTAGAAGGTATATCTGATGGTATCTCAGACTCATTTTGACTTACATTTCCCTGATGGCTAAGGATGGTGAATGTTTCTTTAAGTGATTCTCAGCCAGTTGAGATTCCTCTGTTGAAAATTCTCTGTTTAGATCTGTACCCCATATTTTAGTTGGCTTATGTATTTTTGATGTCTAGTTTCTTGAGTTTCTTATATATTTTGTATAATAGCCTTCTGTCAGATGTGGAGTAGGAAAATATCTTTTCCCATTCTGTAGGCTGTTATTTTGTCCTATTGATGGTGTTCATTGCCTTATTAAAAGCTTTTGCTTAATAAATTTTAGTTTATTACTTTATATAACCTAAAAGAGCTTGACCAGGTGTGGTACTACCCTTTGTTTGCTGTGTCTTCCTGCATTAATAATTAATTTATTAATAAAATGTCCCACAGACAAGTACATAGGGCAATTTGATAGAGGTAATTCCTCAACCAAGGTTCCCTCTTTCTACATATGTCTAGGTTGGTAACAGGATAATAAAGACTAACCTGAACAGATATAACTCAGTCCTTTGTTTCCTAGAAAATCTGTTCATTGAGACTACAATGACAATAAGCATGGGTGAGAAATGTCTTGATTTGTGCTAAGGCACCAAAACTCTTCCTTCATCATTTTGTTCCATGAACACAGATGTCAGCACTCTATACCAATCAATTTTTATACGATTATGAAGAGAGATATGTTCTAGGGACTCAAAGAAAATATGTCTCAGGACCTTCAAATGACCTAAGACCCACTCTTAAAACTAGTGACCAAAAGAATCAAAATGTTCTTAAAAAGTTTTGGAGAAAATAATAGTTCATTAGAAATTACAATAAAAACGGTATTTGTATATGAAGAACTACATGGCAAAATAAGAAAAGAATTTTGAAAAATTCTATATTTAAAGACTTTTAGTGTAGCCCTTAAAATAAAACAATTATTTTACATTTACCTTTTTGGAATTTCAATTTTCTTACTATCACTAGCTATAAAATCACTTCTGAATTTAAGATATTATGTACTGGTAATTGTGACCTACAACCAAAATTACCATTCAAATTCTGCTTCTCTAAAAGGATGGGACATGATCACACTATCCAGTCATCCTAAGCCTGCTTAGTTTCTGGTTCCTGCAAATGATAGGATTTCATTCTTTTTTATGGTTGAATAAGATTCTATTGTGAATACATATCATATTTTCTCTTGATGGCCATCTAGCCTGTTCTATCCTGTGGCTACTGGAAGTATCACAGAAGTAGGCATGAATGTACAGCTTTATTTGTTGTACAGTTAGACTCCTTTGAGTATTACCTAGCTCTAGTTTTGAGCGTTTAAGAGCCATTCCTGTTGATTTCCATAGTAACTATTTCTGTCTATGTTCCCAGCATCCTTGTCTGCATTTTCTAGCCTTTCATTTCTTGATGATAGCTGTTTTGACTTGGGTGAGATGAACTTGCAAAGCTCTTTCATTTGCATTTCTCACATGGCTAATTTAAATGAGTACTTATTAGCCATTGTTATTTCTTCTTTTGAGTACTGCCTGTATATAGATGAAAAGCTAGCTCATTGGTTAACAGCAGTGTTCTTTCTCCTGCTTCATTTAATTAAATTCTTCTCTACTCTATTCTTTATTATTTGTTGTAAAATTATATTTGGTGAGTATTCATTTCTGGCTTAGAATGAGGTATGTTTTAGAGATGGTTCTATGAACTATATGGACACACACATACAGGCATGCCTATGTGTGTGTTCACATGTGTGAGTGCACACAGTCACACATGCACATGTATTTGTCTGTATGCTGCCCATTTGTGCAGTTTCAATCTGATTTTTGATTTTTAGTCAGAGTGACCTAATGAGTGTATAATACTGAAATAAACCTTTATTATCCTACCAGAACTTGGATGACTTTTGTATGTCCTCTAGTATTTGCTTTATGAAATTTGGAGTCCCAACATTCCATGAATATACTTTACAATGTTGCAATATTTTGATAAATTGTTTTCTTTATTGATATATAGTGGCCATTTTATCTTTTCTGACTAATTTTGGCTTGAAATATACTTTGTCAGACATTGAAATAGTTGTGGTGACTCGTTTCAGCTTCAATTTGCCTGATAAATTGACTTCCATTGTCTGACCCTCAGTCTAGAGATATATTTGCCAGTGTGTGTGTGTGTGTGTGTGTGTGTATTTTTGGTAACAACAGATAGTTGTGTTTTATCTATTTTTAAATCTAACCACCCCTTCTACATCTCTGACTTACTGAGGCAATACTACTTACATTCAAGTTATTATGGAGATATAGTAGTTCTTCTAAGATCACTGGCTATTTTGTCTGGTTAAATTGGAACAGCTCTCTCTCTTTTTCTTCATTGTTATCCTGAACGGCGTACTGATGGTTTCTTTCCTATTTGTCCTTTGTTTTACCCTATGAAACTAATTGCACTGTGTGTGCGTATGTGTGTGTATGTGTGCACGCACGCACATGCACATGCATACACGCATAGAAGCCTGAGTTTGATATCATGCATTTTTCTGTATAATTCTCCACTTGATTTATTGAGACAAGGGCTCTCTATTAAACCAAAAGGCTTCCAATTCAACGAGTCTAGCAAGTTAGCTTGATCCTCTGATCTCCTGTCTCCACTTCTTCTGTACTGGAATTTTTGACAGGCACCATAGGCATCCACACTCTAGTTCTCATGTTTGCATGACAAATGTTTTACTTGCTGAAGCATCTTGCTAGCAGATAATTGAATGTTTTTAAGTGTAGAATTCTGATTTTCTTCCCTACATTTCAGTTATTGTATTTTCTTTTAATTTATGTACCGAGACATTATGGGCTTTTAAAACTATTATATGTGAATCATTTTCTCACATTTCCTGGGATTCTTTTGCGATTTGCGTATCTGTTGGAATAGATAAGTCCAAGTTTTTCCACTCTTTTTGTTTGTTTATTTACTTTTTTGTGAGTCTCCTTGGTATGTAGACTTTGTGCAGACTCATTATCCATCCTAGTAATTCAGAAGGGTAAACAGGCAGCAGCAATGAAATAATGATTTGACAAGATTGATATGATTAATATAAAGATTCAGTAAAAAGCACCACTGTACTTCAATTATACCCTTAAAATCTAGAAATTGGGAGCAGGGATACTCTTGGGGCAAATGTATATAACATTGTTTTTAATCAAAGTGTATTACTAATGAGATAAAAGGTGAGGCGATGTTGGATGATCCATGATAGGAAAATATGTAAGTTAGAAGAACAAGAAAAAAACAGTGAAAATATTGCAGAATAGGTACAAAAAGAACCATCAGTCACAAAGGCTTATTAAAACATGGTGGTGGGAGAATTGTCAGTAGGTGATCTTAACCTACCAGGTTGCTTTTCTACCCGCGAACCAGAATATCTGCATGTCAGCTTCTGCTTGCTTCTTGTTTCAGTATCTTGTGCCACAATGTCTTCGCTTGCTCAGTGGAAGAGGACCTTAGGATCTGGAGATTTAGTTGCGCCAACTGTTCTGCTCTCTCTGGCATATAACACCGCTTTCTTCCTACACTCCCGTAAGGCCTCTAAGTTGGAGCCTGTTGTGTCATTTGAAAATTCAACGTTTGCTTTTTTTGAATTTTATCTAATCTTTGCGGTCAGGTCCAGCTGTTTTCTTTCAGATTTATGGTACTGTAGGAGTGTGCTGTTTGTTTGGTTTCCATAATCTTCGAGTGTTAGAGCTATCTTTATGATAGACTGCAGAAAGTTCCACGTAGTTAGCAGTCTGAACTGGCTTTGCCCAGAGCTTTGTGCACATTGTACTTGCTAAGCCCTGGGAGCGGGTAATTTTTCAGCCATCTTACTTTTAATAGTATAAACAGATAGCTGTGCTTCACGCCATTTTCTTTCTTAATTAAATGACTAAGAAAAGGACACTAGAGACAATCTGTTGCATAAACATGAAAGATGAGGAAATGGTATACAGAGTCCCTAGAGGTTAGACCATATGCTAGACCAAATTGCGGTGTTCACACATCTCTGGTTGTTTATGTTGTCCATTATATGTAATTTGTATATCGTAAGTGCTGTGAGCATAGTAAGAATGCCAGAGTAAAACTATAGGAGTCACTCTCCACAAAACTAAGCAAACAAACAAAAGGGGAGGTTCTCTACTAGTTATATACTAAGTGTTTCAAAGAACTAAATTTGAAACATTTCCAATGTAGGACAGCATCTGTGAGCTGACTTTCTGAGCAGATAAATGCACTTTTACCAACCTTAGTAGGTTCACCATTGATGTACTCTGTGTAGCATTCAAAAGTATAATTTATTACCCCTTCCTAAGTGTCTGAGAGATACTCTAAGTTATCAGAAAACAAAGAACAATCTTGTAGTTTTAACATGGCCATGAAATTGCCAAATTCATTTGCGTCAAGACCCTTCCTGACTAGCTGGAGTGATGATGCCGAGGTCAGGCATTTGAAGGGAAGCTGGAGGGGAGTTTTTAGTGATGAACACATAGCTAGAAAGATCTCCAGGCACTAAAACGTCTATTCTAAAGGCTTCCTATTTATGACTGTATTTTCTAATGAGAAATTTATGTTTTTGTTAGGCAAAGATTTGATGTATTTTCTTTGCAGGCAAAAATTTATGAGATATGCAGAAAGAATTTACTTCTGTTAACTATAAAATGATGTCTGAGAACAAAACCCGGTCTGTATCCCAGATCGCTTTATGAATTCCCCACTGAGAGACATTTTCTTTGAGTTTGAAGTAAAGATAAATATGACTTTGCTGAGAAATGCAATTTGCCTCCCGTTATCCTACAGGGTTTGAGTCACCTTTTGTGATTCTGCCTTTTCAATGTCACTGGGGAAATTCAAGGCTAAATATTATGGCCAAAGGTAATAGTCTCATTGTTTTGCTTGTGTTTGTCAAAGTGACTTTTATCTCTTTAGCACAGCTGATTTCTCCTTTGTCTTCCTTAGCTTGATTTTTAAATTTATTTTTTACACAAAAATTAATAAAAAATAACTTAGTCTATAATGGTATAAACCGAATAACATAGCAGTGTCCACTAGAAATATGGAGGATATAAACAAGCAATTAGAAATTCAGCCATGAGAAAGTGAGGCCCTAGATTTAGAATACTCATAGTCAAAAGAGAAGTGAAATCTTCTGTCTCAGAAAGCAATTTAAGGAAAGAATTGTGATCCTTCTTAGATAATCTAGTGTGGGTGAAAAATGAGTCACAATCCTGTTAGATATAAAAATATCACTGTACAAATATTGAAAATTAATATGTTTAATGTATGCTATACTGTAATTAGTAAAAAAAAATAATCTAAAACCAACAACAGAAATATAATTCTCAGATATACAGCAAGGCTAAACAGCAATTTTTGCTTATAATAGTTTAACAGGAAGGACAATTTGCTTCATCATCATTATCTTAATGATAATTATTTTACAGCTGTAGTTTAAAGGCATTGCTGGTCATTATATTGAAATTATTCACTCTGTAAAGAACACTCAAGAAAGGGCTGATACTCCTTACCACATTCTGGCAAAACAAAATAACAGACTGTGAGTCATTACCAACAAATATTTACTTTTCCTCCAGTTCAGAAGTTAGAAGAACAACTTTAAGGAGATGAAAGATTTGGTTTCTCTCAAAACCTCTGAGGTTGGTTTGTCAATTTTCTCTTTGCTAGGGCCTCACATGGCCTTTCTCCTGTGTGTCTGTGGATAGCTAGTGTCTCTTTCTTTTTATAAGGACACAGTTCTATTGGATTAATTTCCACTCAGGCTCATTTCTAACTTAATCATGTAGTTCAAGTCCTCCCCAAATACGGCTACATGTTATATGTTGAGGCTCCAGGGGTTGGAATATCAACATCAATTTAAGATGATGAGGTGCAGCAGACAACAAAGGCTTGGCTCCTGTCTTCTGCTCAACATTCTAGATTTCATTTCTTCTTTGATGATTTCAATATCTAGTAAATATTCCTTCCTTATACCTCATAAAATTGCTTTCTGAACCCCAAAGAACCTCAGAAAATATACTTAGGTCACCCACCTAATTTTTTCCATTTTTCTTCTATCAGGAGTTAATTTGTGTCCATTAACCATATCTTAATAATCTTTTATTTCTCTAATAAGGCTGGATATTGAAACCCTGCTTTTGCCTATGCTTTTCAAGGCCTCTACCAATGAGCTACATATCTGGCCCTTGTCCTTCCTTTTTCTAATCAATAGAAAAACATACAATCAGAAATTAATTAACTTAACATACAATTATCAGCCCCCTTTAGTTTTTTTCTCTGTGTAATATATTTTACCATTAAGAGGAAAAAATCCTACAGAAAATAGATGAGTCTTTGATGTACAAACTTGAACATATAACTTAATATTTCTCATAGGATTACATACAAAATACAAGGGGAAACACAGCCTGGTCCATGAGCAAAGCCATTTCTCCCCCTGGTTAATAAGTGTCCCCATTCTCTTATTTTCCATGTCAAACCCCAACTGTGTTCCCCATTTTATCCAGAAAAGTGAAAATCACTCCTGTTTACATATGAAATAGCAAGTGACACTTTCTAGAAATTCAGGCCCACTTAGGACATGTTAGACTCCAAAGAGCTTACGGAATGCAGGAATTCATCATTGGTTGAGCTATGGATGAGTAGAAGAACTTTACCAATGTGTAAAATATGCCTGCAGCTATCATCAACAAACACAAAGCTTCTGTCTTGCAATTGTTAGGAAACACTGTATCTTTTCCCCTTGAAATGGGGAAGAATGGTTGATATTGTGATTTCCTTGCTTGCAACTCAAATCTCAGAATTCAGTTTCCATATAAATAGAACTTGGGATTTATTGTGATTGTTTTTGTCTTAATTTCTTAGTAAAACAAAAATTCTTCTAGGTGTCCTGGAGGAAGATAGTTTTGAAAAGCACTGTGAAAACTGCAGTCTTCTCCCTAGGCCAACTTTGGGAAACATCTCTATTTCCTTCTATCCTTCATTCAATCTCTTCATTCAAACATCAAGGCTGAAAATGACGACACCTGATGTCTACGTGTCAGACAATCAGGCCCCAGACCATCTGTGTGGTTTTATGTTAAAATAGGGTTAATCTTTACAACTTCTGACCAAATATAAAATAAATAATCTCTGGGAAATTTAAAGCATCAGGGAAGGACATCTGGTGGCTCAAATTGCCTTGCCCTTCTCTCTTTTGGCCTTCTCATCTTCTGCGTTATTCTAATTTAATGTCAGAAAGATTGTTAAAATAAAAACTGCGTCAAACTGCTGTGTTCACTTTTGGTTATTTCCTTTTTATGAGATTTAAAAATAAAATAATATACAATACCTGGCAAAGAAAGACATGTGTTGTGGTGTGTGTCATGGTTACCAATAACAGGATAGCAGATTCTGGGAAGCAGCTCTCCCTGGAGACTCACAATGCACAACAACAACTGTGTTTCTGTTTCACTTACCTCTAACCACTTGCCCAAAGTTGGGAAATCTGCAAAAGCTAGAAATTTGACTCAAGGTTAATGCCAGTTTTTACATGGGCATTAAGGGTGTTATTCCTTGGAAACTACAGCTCCCAGACTTCCCCTGGATTACCATCACCTGTGCGCGCTGGCGCGCCCAGGTGAAGACCATTACTCCCAGATAACCTTGCGCCCGCAGTTAAAAGCGAGCGCTCCACGAGGTTTCGCTCTCTTGTTCCCTTGGTCCTTCCCCCCCCCTTGTGTGTCTTGCACGTCCCGCCCTTATCGTGTTCCCCTCTCCCCATTAAAGCGCACCCACGTGGGAGCCGCGTGTCTGTCTCTTCCTTTGCGTGCCGTCTATCCCGTGTTTGTCCACACACCCACGCCGCCCCGCCGCCGTTTTTAAAGGAATAATAAAGGGGAATAAAGGTCAGTCTTATTAGTGAAGGCATCTGGTTGAGACTAGGGAATCTTACGTTGCTCGTTCCTCCTCATCTCCGCACATGTTTGAAATAAAGAAGACAAATTACCATGTAAATAGTTTATATGAAGATACAGTTGGCAAAACCATGGAGTGAAAGATTTTGTAGCTTATTTTTTTTTAAAGATGTGATATTCTTATAGGAAATGAATTTCATAATATTATTATCAGCAGCAGAAAAAAATCAAAGCAGCCCAAAAGTATATCTGCCAGAGCATAGAATATCTTCTGGGAAGCATCTGTCTACAGTCCTGCTGCCAGAGAAACCTTTTGGCAGGCGTTTCATCCAGGCATGCTTATCAAGGTGGAGAGATCCAGCCTGTGAACCATGGCAACCTATGGCAACCTCTCCAGGATTATCAGGATACTCCACAAGGCTGTTGAGAGCCGCAAATCAAACATCCATTCAATTTTCAAGTTCTAAATGAGGAATTTAGAAATTATGATTGCCTGAATAGTCTCTTTACAGCAATAAAATCAATTTCGGCTTGATTTCTGTGAACCGCTGCTTTTTCTGTTTTTCAAGACAGAGTCTCACCCTGGAGCTCAGGCTTGCCCAGAGCTCACTATGCAACTCAGGTTGCATTTAAACACAAGCCATCTTCTCCACAGTGCTGGGATTATAGACAAGTCACAATGCCTGGCTTGACCTCTGTTTTAAAACTACAAATTTATTTATTTTATTTTTTGATTTAAATATATTATAGATCATGACATGGGATATTTTGACCCCAACTAAATTATGAAATTTTGTGTTTTTTTAAAGGCAGCTTCATTTTCTGCTTATTTCTGCCACCTAAAATGAAGAAGAAGAAGAAGAAGAAGAAGAAGAAGAAGAAGAAGAAGAAGAAGAAGAATGATGAAGAGTAAAAAATGCAGAAACTGTATTTCAGAACATAAGATATTCGGGACATTAGTAACAATTAGATACAGCATTGCATCAACTGTAGAAAGAGCCATATATAGGGGTCATACAGAAGTCAAATGCAGGTGAGGCAAGGCATGGAAAGCAGAATTGAAGCTAGACTCTCAGGCAATGGGCCTGAAGATAGCATTTGAATGAAGTTCTTTGAATTTAACTAAATGATCCACGTTAACGCCAGCACTAATAGGGAATGTTGACACGCAAGCCTTTTGTATAGCTTGAGTCATCGTAAACGTGTCCAGTCCAAAACAGATCCTAAAGATTCATCTGGTCATGGATGAGGAGGCTATCCAGCACAAGTGAAACAGGCACCCATCCAAATTTCCAGTAGTTGTTCTCCTTTGAATTTGGAGTGTCCTTCAAGGGTCCAAGGTGCTAATGCACACGCCTAAACTTGGTGCTATTGGGGTTTGGTAGAAACCTTTGAGGTGGGAACTGTAGAGAAGTTGAAGTCACCAGGCGTGAGCTGTTGAAGAGGACTGTGGAACCCTGGTCTTCCTTGTCCTCTCATTTGCTTTCAGCCATGGGCCTTTTCCACTTCACACTTTTTGCTGTGACAAAGTGTTTTTGCAGAGACCCCAAAACACTTGGATCAAGTGATATGTTCTTAAACCTCTATCACTATAATTAAAAATATCTTCTCTCTGTTTCTATTGATTGAATCAATGATTGTGTTACAGTAATGGGAAGTTGATGGCTATACCAGTACACATCAAAAATTGTTTATTGTTTTAATGTGAAGGGCATATAACAGAAACATTAGCCTACAACTTTCAAAAATGCCAGTGCAAAACGTACAGAATTGTTGGGTGTGATGTTCAGTTACTAGTGCTTACATATATACTGAAGCATTAAGTTGTATACCTGAAACACACACACACACACACACCGCAGACCATAACACAACTGAAAATGATCAAAAAGCAACTAGTATATTACCCATGTAAAGATGAACTCATCAATACTTTTAGATAGCCTTATGAAGAACGCTGAGAAGTTTTATTATTCTAGAATCCATGCCTTATAGCAGGTTATGTCCAGTGCCTCAAGAACAACTGTGGGAGAATTAATAATTTCAAGGTATTTTCAGTCATTAACTCTGTAACCCAAAAATAATACTTCAATAAGATACTATTTCTACCTGTTCTGGAGCACACAAGAAGAAAAACTCTCCAATGATCACATAACTAAGCCATCATAACAATATTGAAACCCAAGAATGCTTCAAAGAAATTATTTTCAGAAAATTTTCAATATGCCAAACAAAATTCTGCAACAAATAGCAACTAATAAATTTCAATAAAAAGCCATCAATTAATTCAAAAAGAAGTTACACGAATGACCAGATAAGGGTTGCAAAATCAGTTTGAGAGTGACTTGATCATGATCAGCTAATACATATTTGACCTTGATTATAACAGGTTAAAACATTCCAGAATTAAACAACAACAACAAAAACTCCGTATAATAGAACTGTCTCCATATATCCTTAGCAACAGATCTGTAACAACAGAACTTCATCCTCAAAGGGAAGTTAGTCCTCTTTCAGTAAGAGCCATCCTTACATCCAAGAGAGGAAAGCAGGAGAGTATTGTAGGCACAATGAGCAGGAGCACAGAGCTATAAATAGGGAGCCTCATCAGAGGCAATGCAAGTGGTTTTGTCTAGAAAGGAAAATATTTTCAAGTCATTATAAAATGTGAGATTGCAAAGCAGACAAGAGTTAAAGGAGCTCTGGTTCATTCCGAGAATTATGACCTTTATTCAGAATAAATATGCAATAGATAATTTTACCTTGAAGGTGTGTTATATTAAGGTTTAGAAGGTCAGTTTGGTGATAGGATGGATTGTAGATAGGAGCCATGTGAGATAGGAGGATAAATAGCCTGCCAAGTAATCATTTCAAGACATGATAAATATCTGAATAGGGGCAATAATAGTGAAAATGGAGAGAAAAATCCAGGTAGACATGGTACTAGTGATGTAGAATCTATAAAGATTTCCAGGTCATAGGCTTTTAGGAGATTAAGGTATACGTGAATAATGTAGTTTCTGTCTTGGGTGATTGTTAGGAGGTGCGCGTCTTTTCATTAAAGTCAGAAATGTGAGGTACTGGTTTGGGAGAGGTGAGTCAAGGTTACCCTCCTGCATGAGCACAAGTAAGGTCATGGGACAGCAGACCACAGTTGGAACTCCAGGGACACAAGGCCCAGAGTTTCATGTGGTTTAGGATGTGAGTGGAAGTTATCCACACTTAAATCACTGCCCTAGATGCTGAATGCCAAAGCCTCACTCAGTGAATGTCAGCTTCCTGACAGTGTATACAGAGCCCCAGATTGCTCCTTGCCTTTGGCTGAATTGCATTCCCTTGGACTTACCTTTACTCTCAGGCTTCCCTGTCATTGCTTCAGCTTCCAAATCAGTGATTTTTCATTAAAGAATTCTGCTTATTCTCTGTGCTTCTAATTCTGTGTCTTCCCCAGTCCTTCTCTGCAAAACAAAGCCAAGTCAAAACAAATGTGACCCCCAAAGCAACCCAACCCAAACAAAACAACAAAATTCTTAACATCTTACTCTGTTTTCATCATCTACCAAAGCATGTCACTTTCAGTGCTACGAAATGATGACATTTACAAAGTTCACATTCAAGAACCACACAATCAACTTAGAAAAAAAAAGACTTCACACTATTTGATATAACTTTCAAATTTATATTAGACTGGACTCACTGAACTCATAACTCTCTTGTGCATAGGTTTACCTGCCTACTGAGACTAGGTAAAATAAACTCTGCTGGATATTTAAACTTAATGCAAATTTGTCCCTTTTAGAATCCCCTTGATTTTGAGGAATGTATATATCATCACTAGGAAGGTCTTCTTTATTACACTTTTTTGAATTTATATATTAATAACATAAAACAAATTACTCAAGAGAGCATGGAACATGGATTAAAGATCAGAAAACATTTTGAGATAAAACTATAACATTTTAAAATTAAAAACTGAAGAACAGTAAGAAGGCTAAGTAGAAAAAGGTGGTTGCTGCCAAGCCTGATAGCCTAAGGTAAATCCTAAAAGCCATATGGAAAAAAAAAAAACTGAGTCCTCAAGTTGTCCTCTGACTTCCACACACATGCAGTGATATATACCTCATACATACATACATACATACATGTATGTACATGCATGCGTGCAGTTGCACACAAATAAGAACAAAGGTATTTATAATTCAGTTCTAGCTAGTCTGTGAGAAAGACCACCCATCTCTACAAAACAATGAAAACATGAAGTTGGAGGGAAGTTGGATGGATATGATAAAGATACCTCTTATAAATACATAAAAATGTAAAGAGTAAATTAAAATTATTAAAGAATTGCCATCCATAATTTCATTATCTTTTTTCCTGTTTAATTAGGGTATGTAGAAATCCCAAACATTCTCCTTAACAGATTCTCTTGCAGCTAGACATGGCCAAATTCTGCGGTTTTAGTTAATGGATTACACACAGCAAATATTGGTTAAGGTCTTGGTGAAATTTTTTTCATTGGAACAGATAATTCCAATATTATATTCATTAACTCCTTTCTCCTTCATCCTGTCTTTTATCTAGCAGGCTGATTCAAGCCTCGAGGGACAGCAAACATATTGCAAACATTAAAATGAGAGCCTCCCACTGAGGGCAGTGGAGGAAGAAGAACAGAGGATGCTTCCTTGTGAGTGGCATTCTGGAGCAGTTTTGCCATAGCTAGGCTTCACATCTTATTTTGAGAGGATAAAAGGCCTTATCTCGGTAAGCCAGTGGTGGATCTGCATTGTGTCAATTGAAGTAAAAAAACCTTTCAGGTTGACATGCTTGCTGATTTTCACACTCTTAACAAGAACTGTCCATCAAAAAGTTAGACTGTTGGCAGAAAGCCCAAGGACAGAGATGCCTCCTAGGTTCTTTATTCCCTCGAGAGTCTGCAGACTGTTTGGTTGAGCTACTCACAGTTTATATTGGAGGAAGCACAAGCAGGACAGGGTTAATTTATTCTGAATTCATTCATTTATAAAATCTTTAGAGTTGAAACTAGAATATTCTATTTCTTAAATCCATTTGAAGAATAGTTATAAGAATTTGAGCAGGTACCTGAGTTATCTCCAAGAGACTTGGGAGTTAGTCCTTCCCAGAAAGCATATCGCTACAATTCTGTGTCAATTATATAAATGGAGTGTCATTCATATATAAAGAGACAGAAACCATTTTCTATATAAGATTAGTTTTCAGAAGTCTCTGACATCCCACCAATTCCCACGCGATTTCTCGGTATAGTTAAAGATATAGTTCCATCATCCAAGATATCATATGGACCCAAAGGAAAACAATACCATAGTATTCTATGTTAGTGCTTCTTGCTCAGAGTCATCTGGAACCTGCTTGTAAATGATTCCTCATGTACGGGATACATTTAATGCCTAATATCTTCAAAGAAACATTGTTTATAGAGCATTTTTTAAATTTCTCAATTCTCAAGTTTGAAAATTTTGTCTCTTTTTCTCACTTTTATTTGCATGGCAATGGGTTTTTGATCCTACTGTACCTATTGGTTTCGTGGGAGCCTAGGCAGTTTCATGGATGCTCACCTTACTAGACCTGGATGGAGGTGGGTGGTCCTTGGACTTCCCACAGGGCAGGGAACCCTGATTGCTCTTTGGGCTGACGAGGGAGGGGGACGTGGGGGGGGGGGGGGGGGGGAAAGGGGGGGGCGGCGGTGGGGAAGAGACAGAAATCTTTAATAAATAAACAAATAAATAAAAATTAAAAAATTACTGTTTTCATTAATTTTTATACATCTATAACTCTCTTTAATCTGCTATTTTTCTTCAAGATACAAATCACAATGCATGGTTACTCCCAGCTCTCCCGTGAAAAAATATTACCCATGCTGACCTTTGACACTGGGATCTGCAGGAATCTTGCTAAAAGAGGCAGCATGTCCACTTACTGGCCAGCAAGGGAGGGCTGAAGATCTATTGGCACAGTACTCTATAGCAGACTGCAGTTCAAGGTTGAGGGAAGGGCTGAGGATGGAGGTATGACTGAGTGGAAGGGAATACTCTGAACATGTGCAAGACTCCTCTGGGCTCAGTACCTGGTACATACACATACGTACACACACATACACACACATGCAAACCAAACTGCTGGAGCCTTCTTCATTCCCACGTCTTTCCTTTTTGAATTAGTTTTGTTGTTCTTTTTATAAGATTTAATTTACACTAACATAATATTTTTCTTAGCTAGTTTGGAATTTCATACAATCCACCCTGATCACACTTGCTTCCCATTTCTCCCAGGTCCACTCTACCACCTTTGTGCCCATCCCCCCCAAAATTGAAAGAATGCATCAAGTCCAATTTAATTTTCTTTGCCAATATACTTATTAAAGCATGGTCAAATTCCTAGTTGCTGGACTTTTAAAGTAAACTGAGCCCTCTACGCCACACCAGAGGCCTTCAAATGTGAAGAGCTACACGTCAGCATCTAGTGACCCTCTGAACTCATCATCTGTATCACGAGGACTATATCTTCAGTATGAGCATCTTCACCGCATCTTTACCTCCCGTATTCTAAACTGATGAGGAACTTATTCGTGCCACAGTTCTTACGACATGGGTGTGCAGGGCAAGATAATGAAGTCTAGAGTAATTCTAGAGAATTCTTCATCTGGCCAGAGTGGGAAGTTCCCACTTCTGCAGCAGGCACTGCTGGTGTGCTGTTCTCTTAGCTTCTCCATTGCTCTAATCCAGCTACTTGACAGGATGTCTGCCTTGACAAGAAGGGGATTGTCAGCAAGCCTTCAGTAAATGAAGTTATAAAGCTCAGCTCCCTGTTGAACAAACAGCTCATGCTGAGATCTCTGTTCTCTCAGAAAGAGACACCGAGTGTAACAAGAGGCTAGTGCTTATTTTCATTGAATTGGAGTGAATTCTACAGTAAAGGGCCTGGTGTCTTGTATCAAAAAAAAAAAAAAAAAAACTGTTCTAGACAAAGTTAACCAATCAAGAAAGATCACGTTCAAAAAAAAAAAGAAGTATAAGAGAATGGAGTTTACTTAGAGCTCAGCAAAGGGCTGACCATTTTGTAAGAGCCTGGGGGGGGGGAGTTACAGCTTGTCTGTATTAGCTAATCATTTCCACACAAAGGAAAGGCACTTCCTGTACCACCATGTCAGGCATTCATTTTTACAGCTTGGAGCAAGGGCCCCGCTGAAGGAGGGTCCTATTGCTTCCCAGAACTTGAGAGATAAGCACGCTGCCTTCCTTATTGATTGCCTCTCAATTGAATGACTCCCAAGCCCTTGAGGTCAAGGTGGTAAAACTGGCAGAGCACTTTTGAAATGAATTACTTCTCAAAGAAGCAAGAAATTGTTTACAGTTGGAAGCTTTTGGATGGGAGTGTCTCATGAAGGGAGGGACGCGAGGAGTGGAGGGAAAGAGGTGCCTGTCAGAGAACAGTGGGACTTTGGTCACTCTCTGTGAATGTAGGTAGACAGTTCAGAGCACATGCTAGTGATTGTAAGAGTTGGCAGCACTAGGAGACATTGGAGACCACAACTGTAACCCAAGTTGTGCCTTTGAAATCAAGCCCAGATGTGCTCATTTCAAACAGACCCTCGTCTCTCTTGGCGTCACAATCCTAACACAGAAGATGCTTAAGCTAATTTTCTGGAGCAGGATCGTGCCTTTGCCTCTCACTCGTACAGTCAGTACTGCAGACTGAAATTCAATTTTTGTCTTCAGAACAAAAATCTAGTCTCCTAGAAACAAATGGTCGGCCTTTTGCTGTGAAGCATCCAATAAAGATTTGCCTTGATACAATAATCAGATAATTGACTCATTTGCTGTCTGGATCAATCATTCCTTACTTGGTTTGAACATTAAAAAAAAAACACTTTGAAGACTTTTTAAAAATTTCAATTTTTTCTTTCCAGTCAGTCTCTGGATGATTTTTGTTATCCTGATTTCAAAATGTTGATGAGGCTCCAAACAATAAAAGTTTCTGCAAAAATGGCTCAAGTCACTAATATACAGACATATTTGAAAATGTGTGAATTTGGTGAAGATGGACATCATAACACATCACATGAAATATAATATACTATGTAGAATTTGTCCTCACACGTTCTAGTTTCTATAGTGATTCTTGAAATAGTCTAGTGTTTATTGAATAAATAGATTCAACTACTTGGAACACCAAATAAAATCAAAGAGACTTCACAAAACTTTCCCAACTTAGTTTTCCATTTAAGCGTTTATCTTTTTTGGAATCTTATACATGAGTACTAAATTTTACATCATTTCCCTCCCCTCTTCATCTCCCCAAACTCCTGTATTATGATGGGTTTTGATTTCTTAACCTAATATTCCCAAAATAGAATTTGCCAACTAAACAAAACCACTGGCATAATGGATTTGCTTCAGATTCTCTGCAGTCTTTTAAACAGGAAATGTGGGTAAGGGGATTGACCCTCTCTCCAAGCCCGTGTCTAACAGCAGCGGGGCTCTCACAGGCTTCAGTTCCCTCCCACAGTCTGAATGCCAGTAGCCTGAAACCACAGACACATCTGGCTCTGTTTATGAAATCCAAACAATTGCCTAACCTCTTCCCCATTGGAGAAAAAGTTCATGGGCTCACATAACAGCATTTTGCGGTATATAATGAATCTGTTAAATTTAAACTGTTTGGCAAAACACAGAAGAGAGAGAATAAATAAGTGGCTACAGCACATCTGGCTGGTATCTGCAGGAAGTTGCTTCCTCTTTTTTTTCTTTCTGTCGCCACAAAGTTTGTTCTATCTGTCACTCCTTTTGAGTTCCTGCAGGCAGCATGATCGTGCTGGAGCTCTGGGAATAAAAATAGTGTCTGGATCCCAGTGTGACAGAAGCCAAGGCAGTCCATGCTGGCAAGGAAAACAGCCCTGAAGGTCGCTGAGAGTGGGGCTGTTTGGTAGACACACCGGCGGCTCCCTGAGGTCTGCAACATGTCTCGTCGAAATAGTGCATGCACTGCAAATATGTCCAAGATTTAATTCCAGATGTTTTTAAGGTGTTGCATAAACAACCCAGAGACAGGAAAGATAATGGGGAAAGATTCAAGAGGAAAAAAATCAATTCTTTATAGTTTTAATCAGATATAACAAATTGGGTGCCAGAATGATTGAATCTTACAATCTAACTTGTTTTAATTTGTGGGATGTGTGTGTATAGACACAATAAATGCCTATACAACTAAGGTGAAGGAAAGAGTGTAAAAACTTAAGTATAGAAAACTTTAGTTACTGTAAACTAAAATGCCTAGCTATTTGTAGCTTTGTGCATTTGCAATTAGCTACATAGAAATAAAATATGAATTCATTTTATCTGACAAATACTGCCTTTACATTTGGCAGTGAATAAAACTGAATAAGTCAGACAAAGGAACTTTATAATCAAGATAACTTTAAATAATTAGCATTATGTAGAACCTCTAAGAACATGATTAAGGGACAGTTATAAGAGTGACTTCATTTCAAAGGTCATAAAACTTAAAGATAAGATTTACAGGCTTATCTGAACTTTTATAATACTTATTGAATATCTAATACATTTTAGGGGATACTCTAACATTTCACGTTGAATAACTCTCATGATATTGCATAACAATGAGTTAATAACATCCATTTTCCAGTGAAAAAAAATCAAATAGCAACATGATAACACTTGGCGATGCGGTGTTCTACAGCCTGAGGAAGGAGGATCTTGGTAAGATTTTTGTTTCAAAGACAAAACAATACAAAAGAAAACAAATCCCAAAGTCTACAACGAACAGAGCCCAGATTTATGCAACTAAATTCTTAAATTCCTCATTCCCAACTTGACTCCAGAGTTGGAATTATGTATGTATAAGTTATATAAATTCAGAACTTCATGTTAAGTGCTTAAACTTCACCAGACCACCCTGCAGGCAAAGATAGAGGTTTGAAAACTGTGTACCCATAGAAATCAAGCAGTGCATGGAAATAATTCCCCCTACCATTCACTTACTAATGTCTGTGGGAACTGATTAGTGATTTCAAAGAAAAAAAAAAACAACTTGGGTTTTTGCATGACAAAAGATTTTTAGAAAAATCATTGGATCATTTTGCACAGGAATGATTCATATATGGGTACCTAAATCATTGCAACTAAAATTATAATTTAAATCAACATTAATGCTTTATATGCCTTAAGCACAAAGTTATTAAGGGATTTTTAAAATTAAATAGACATTTCAGTCAGTTAATTAATTGAAATGGCTTTTTTTAACGGAATGATGTTGTTAGTTTTGTCCTGGCACATTATAAATATGTGTTAGTATGTAATAATAACTAAAATATTATGCGGTTCTAGCTTGTATACCATAGTGTATACTGTGGTTAGCTATCATTGTGCACTGTACAGAGTGGAGGCAATATAAAGATAGATGTGTCCTTAATTGAAGATATCATGTATCACTGTAATAACTCTTTTTAAAAATGTATGATCATATTTGTTATCATAACTTATAAAATAAAGTACTAATAGAAATAATAGTAAAAACAAAAGATTGATGTTCTGTACATGTGTTGCTTTTATTGGTTAATGAATAAAGAAACTTCCTTGGCCTGTGATAGGCAGAGTAGAGCTAGGCATGGGGAGGGAGTGTTGAACTAAACTGAATGCTGGGAGAAAAAAGAGGGCGTCAGGGAGAAGCCATGTAGTCCACCACCACAGACAGATGCTCTGTAACCTTGCTGATTTGTCACAGCCACGTGGCAATATACAGATTAGGAGAAATGGGTTAATTTTAGATGTAAGAGCTTGCTAGCAATACACTTAATATATTGGTCAAACAATATTGAAAATAATAAAGTTTCTGTGTGTTTATTACAGGATGAGGCAGGACAGAAACCTCCACCAACAGAAGGTCCTTTATCAGAAAGGTCACTGGCCTCACTCAATACAGGACCTTCTTCTGTAATGATGACTTGCCTAGTCTCATTAAACTCACAGGGAAACTGAGGTTGAACTAGTTAAGTCAACTGAGGTTGACTTAAGGTTAGATAGGGCTAAGCTTAAACTTTCCAGTCTTGAGAATACTGTTCTTAATCTGTACCATCCTGGTGGTGTCTGCTTCTTCCATCTGAGACATGTGTATGGTTTGTGTAAATATAGTGTCTGAGTATACAACAGTTCAGCACCCCTCAAAAGACCTGAATTCTCCATTCCTGATTTCCAAACTCCACCTGTTGACGATGCTGGAATTTTCTACTATTTTCAGGAGCTGAGTAATAAAAAATGAGTTAGTAAGGAAACAGAAATTCTCATACCTAAATCCGTACCATTCCTAGATGGTCTTTCACATTGACAGATTTGCTATCTTGTGATACAGAACCCATGTGGGCATGAAAGCCTAATCTGAGCTTTGTAACATGTAGCTTACTCTTTGCCATCACAGATACTGTTGAGGCTGACACTGGTGCCTGCACTTTGCTTTGAACCATTGACTGTATTTACACTTGACCTGTTTTTTGTTTTGTTTTATTTTACTTTATTTGCAGAACGAAGATGTAGTTTTCAGCACTGTTTGCATTAGCTTGTTACTTTGGGAACTAATGACAACTTGAATCATTTTTAGTCCCTCGAGGAAGGAATTTTATGGTGATCTAGTTTCTAATGCTGTGTTTGCCCTAGGGTCCATGACATATTGTGACTGTCATTAAAGTCATTTCTATGCACAGAGAAGCTTGATAACAGTCTTGAGGCTTTCTAATATTACTGGGTTCTTCTTGTTCCTGGCACTTTTGGATTTCTTGGGAATGAGTCTGCATAATCTTGTAAGAAGATGAACTTTATGTCGTCTTCAGTTACTGTGGGAACAAAATGATGCTTGTTCTAAGGTACAGTTTCTATCTGGATTATGCTTTTGTTTTCCCTCTGGGTTTCCTGTGAATGTGTTTTAGTATTTTTTTGGTAGAGAATATTATACACAATTCAGTGTTTTTCCCCACTTCTGAGATCTTCTGAGAGGTTGTAGCTAAAAATTCTTCACCACAGGGCCTATATAGAATGCCTGAAACTCTAATTCCCATACTTCCCTACTCCACCAACAAACCAACATATCTGGGAGAGCGCCATAGTGAGAGCCAGAGGCCAAGTGAGCTGGGAGAAGCATTCCCCCCACACCTACACTGGTGGTCTCTCGACCCAAGGTCCGTGGAGTTCTATTAATCCAAATAAATATTAATTTTTCACTTACCAAACCTATGCATCAAACGCTGTGTTTGACAAAAAGTGCCCAGTATGAAACAAAGTCCAGAACTCTTACCAAACAAATCATGATTGATGATATCTGTCCATGACTGAACACATCACAGCCTGTGTTTTCAACAATCAAGTTGATGTTGCATCCATTTTTAGATAAAGGAGCACCACTGATTTCAAAACTCCAATGTGAAAATCAAATCCAAAGGAGCTAAAAAATTTACTTAAATTCACAGGTTCTTGAGGGCCTGTCTTTAGCGGGTAACAATTATACATTATTTGAGTAGTCATATATTTTTTTTAAAAGTATCTTTATCTTATGGAAAATGGTAAGCATATAGAGTAAGAAAATGCTACATTATCAAGAGTTTGGACAATTTCCCAGCTACTTTAATCACTCCATCTCATCTTTAGTCTCCCTGTGTTAAAGATATCCCCAACCATAACTGCACTTTTACATATAAATTCTTAGTACACATTGTAAGTTGCAAAATTTTCCTCTAATTACCAATCCTAGATCATAAATAACTCATTAAAACATTCTCATTGCTATTCGCAATGTGACTCATCTCAGCACTAGTTTTGTTCATTTGATTTGTTTGAACTCACATGAAAACAAGGACCACCTGGTTCATTTATTTGTTGTAGCTCTTTTGTTCTCCAGAAGCCCTCCTTCCATTTGATTTCATGTCATTGGTAATTAGAAGAATTAATGTTTTTTTTTTAATTCAGACTCTAGAGTTAGGTGATGCTTCTTTAGGGTACCAACTAATTTATTCTTTTATCATCTCCTACTTTCCATTCACCATTTTAAATGTGGATTCTTATATATATATGATAAGCATATGTTAAACAAAGATGTGTTGCAGAAGACAGGCATTTGCTAATACTTAAGCTAGGATTCTGCCCACCTTTGCTATGCTATTCTTGCTTCTTTTTAACATGTCTTATTTCATCCAGTGACTTCATACTTTATCAGGACTAAATATTTCTTTTGCACTTCTACAGAACTTACCTGAGCTTGCCAATTACAACACCAGTTTTGGCTTTCTCTTTCCTGGGTCTTTTCTACCATATGTAACAATATTTGCCTCACAAAATATCCAGATGGCCTTTTTCTGGTTGCCTACCTAGAATCTGATGATAATGGAGCTCACATATCTGTCTTAATGCTAAGTCAATACATTTAGAATCTTTTACTCAAGAAGACATATTTGTTTCAGTAGAAGTCAATCTTTAATTGCAGAAGAGTCTCAACTGCCTGGCAAGTTCCAAAATAACGCCTCTTCAAAATTTGATGAGATGATATCAAATATCATAGTTTCTGGTAGTAGACAGGCATCTCTCTTCCTTCAGAGTATTCTATGGTGTATTTTGATATACCAAAAAAATCAAAATAATATGAGCAAATTGTTATGGACTATTCTATATGTTATAGCTTTTAGATTAAGAATGAATAATGGATGTATCAGAATGACAGCTTTTATTTTATTTTCTTCTAGGTTTTTGTTAATCTAATTTCTACTATACTTTGTAGTATTATGGGCTCTCATATATGAAAGAGCAAAATAAAAACTGACAGATTATATTTATATCTATGGAGTACTAATGCTATAACAGTCAGTGCATCCTAAGAAAGATCAGAAGACATTTAGATCAATATGATGAGGAGTCTTGAGGATTTTTGGCTTTTTTCTAATACTTTTTAGCTACTTAAATAGTTTTCCTGGGACATGACTGAGCAGAATCAGGTTATGCATATATGAGTTCCTAGGCTATATCTGAGCTTCCCATCTGGATATGGAAGCCTAGCAATTCTTTTAAGGGAATAGTCAGTACAGTTACTGGAACAATTCAATTTAGTCTCATCTCTAAGGAATCTAAGGATTTAGGATTCCCCTCTGTAGGCTGTGTATATCATTGATTAATAAAGGAACTACTTTGTGCCTATAGCAGAGCTATAGGGGAACAGAGCTAGGTGGGGAAAACCAAACAGAATGCTGGGAGAAATGAGGCAGAGTCAGAGAGAGGTGGAGCCAGATGGAACTTTACCCCGTAAGCCACAGCTACATGGTGATACATAGATTAATAAAAATAGGTTAAATTAAGATGTAAGTGTTATCTGATAAGAAGCTAGAGCTAATGGCCTAGCAGTGTTTTAAATAATATAATTTCTGTGTGATTATTTTGGGGCTGAGCATCTGGGATGAACAGCGGCCCTCCTCCAACAAATTGGAGTGCCAATGTCGTGGACTAAATCCATGTAAAACCTGAGAGGGCTTGGAAATGAATTCTAGACATTAAAAAACAAAGTTTAGCTGCATTTTTTCCCAGATGGGCTTTGCTTGCTGGAGACATACTGCAGCTCCTTTAAGAGAGGTTTACCTGATTAAGCAATAGCAGGAAAAAAGTGGCGGTTTTGAAATGTTGCCTTTCTAAGCCATGCTGCCAGTGTGAACTCTGACTCTTTCTCGAGGTCTGGCTATAGAGCATTTGAGTGGGGTCTGTGAGCAGGTTAACTGGGCAGGGCAAGCAGGCAGCACCATATTTCCTCTAGTTATGCTGCTGCTTAAGTTCATAAGAAGGGTTTAGCACTTTAAGAAGTGCTCCTGGACAGTAAAGAATTACAGATACACAATAGGACAGATTCTGACATAAACTACCTCTAAGTGGGTCACAGTGTTGGATAAATGTATGTAGGATTGGGAGAGGGAAGAAAAAGAATACAGAGAGTTACAAAAACAAACTCTTTAAAAAAAAATAAAACAAAGTCTTTAAAGAGACAGAGTATAGACAGTCAGAGATTAAAGGAGTAAAGATAATAAAATAAATATTAAACATGTAGAAAAATAATAGAATAAAAACAAGCCAAATAAAGATGGAAAATTTACAGAGTCTAGATTATGTATATTATTGTGTCATCTTGGAATGTTTGAGATATATATCTTAAAGGTATTTCGGTTTCAAAATGTGGATCTAAGGATATGTTGCTTTGAAAAAGAGGTTCTTTTTCTTGTTTCCACAGAGGATGAGAACCTGTGGATTCATTCCAGGTTAATATTGTTTTATGGACCAACACCCCCTGAAAGATCACCTTGAACACTCCTCAAAAATTACTATGCCCAATATATAGCAGGAAAAAGTTTGGAGAAAAACTACACCCATATTCTCAAATATTGTTTATAAATGTTTCTTTACATTTAAAGGGAGTATGCTATAGAGATGGATACTTTGCATTGGTGTGATCTTGCTTTATTTGTAGAAATTAAGGTCAATTTTATTATACTGTGTATATGTATTTCTGCTCTTGATTAAGGTATTATGTTTTTACAGCTCATTTAAAAATGTAGTATATAAGTAAGAAATAGATAATTAAGTTAATAGATACTCATCTGTAATAGTCAAGCTTGTAGTCATGTTAGTTAGGTTTTCTAAATATATAGAGATATATTTCAGTTAGATAGGTATTCAGATCTTTCAAAGTCTACAGAATATGGCATTTAAAATGTTTAAGAATTTAGGACTTTCATGACAGTGAGACATATCTGCTCTTGGCAGCACAAATTACTTCAAGAAAAAGATAGGCATCGAAGAGGATCTTTTGGGGGTTGGATCGTCATTTGGGCAAGAAACTGCTCTTGCCTGCACTGCTTGATGAACTGGACATGCAGGACCCACAGAAAAATGACTGTTGTACTTGCCTAAATGTGAGATGGTCCTTTGGGGTTCCTGCTTCATGAAAGAGTCTGCGAGATATTCTGCAGGACACAGAAGAAAGTGTCTGAAATTTTCTTTTTCATGGAAAAGTCTGCCAGATATTATGAGCCTGTAGGCTAAAGATGAATGCCCTAATGGTACAGAAAAACTTTGGGTGACTGTCTAGGAAGTAAGATGTCCATGTAATTTCCACAGTTTGTGAAGTTTCTTACAATTCACTTCCTGTTTACTTAGGTAATATCATATCCTTCTGGAGTCTTTGATGGAGTTGAAGAATCTAAAGTTATAGTTTTCCTTAGTTATGATAAAAGATAAAGTAGATATAAATATTGTAACTATAATTCTTGCTTGAAACGTGTTTTGTTATGTGTAATTTTACTATGTTTAAAATAAAGCCTTCCTTTCATTTAATCAGAAAAGAGGAGGTGATGTGGGATTCCCCTCTGTATGCTGTGAATATCATTGGTTAAAAAGGGAACTGGTTTGAACCTATATCAGAGCTATAGAGGAACAGAGCTAGGTGGGTAAAACTAAACAGAATGCTGAGAGAATGGAGGGAGAGTCAGAGAAAAGCCATATAGCCCCACTGGAGCCAGATGGAAATTTACCCAGTAAGCCACATCCACGTGGCGATACGCAGATTTATAGAAATGGGTTAAATTAGGATGTAAGCATTAGCCAATAAGAAGCTAGAGCTAATGGACCAAGCAGTGTTTTAAATAATATAGTTTCTATGTGATTATTTTGAGGCTGAGCAGTTGGGATGAACAAGAAGCCTTCCTCACTACAAATCCCCTTCCTTGACATTTGTGAAATATCTCAAAAGACACAATGAATGTTTTGCTAATTTTTATCTTTAATTTTATTTTAATATATTGAAACAAGAAGAGTAGAAGCTGGGATGAGATTGTAGGGTACAGAGAAGAGCACTAGATTTTTTTTCCTCTCAATTTTGAAAAGGTTGATTTTTTTTTCCTTACAGGCTGCACATTTGGATTGAAAGTAGTGTGCAAGACTTGATGACTAGGATCAAATGAAAGCAGCTACTGACTATTTGGAGAAAGGTACCACCAATGAGGTTTGGAGAAAATGTGGACTTCTAATGGTAACCTGAGTCAAACATGACACCACAGAGTTTCTTGGAGCCCAGTGAATTTCTCTGTGTTCTTACCAAGAACAGAATGACTTGCTACTCAAAACCCTAACTTGTCTCACATTGGCAAGGCCATACCTTGCCAGAATAGTACACACACACACAAAACCACACACTTACAAATTAAAGTTACACAAGGACATATAACAGTTATTTGTCAATGAAGTTCTGTGGTGGTGCTAAAAATACATTTCCATCAAAGAGAACATCACCAAAAAAACCCAAAAAACAACAACAAAAAAAAAAAAAACAGAAAATAAGTGATTTATGTAACCATCAATGACTTTTTAGGTTGCATCACCTCATCACATAAACCTATTATTTGTTTAGGTCAGCTTCTCAGTTCTTGGTAACACTTTGTTTTTGTCTGTACTCTTTAAATATTTAGACTTTGTTGAGTTTGTTTTTAATTGTGATATAGTTTTTTAGTTTTTAATTATAAAACGAACCCAAAAACTTCTGATTAAAATGCCTCTAGAAACTTAAAATACATGAAAGAGGAATGGAATGCACATTTTAATCTGTTGCCTTTTGGGTAAATCTGGATTTTTTTGTGATAGAACTGTTACAGATAAATTATCTTACACATGCAAAAATGCTGTAGGAACGGAAAGAAATCTAAAATTCAAAGTTGACAATATTTATATGTTGAGAAATGATGTTTATGTAAAAGGTACAATAAGATGATTCTATTTCACTTGTGAATAAAGGTATTTTTTTTTTTAGTTGTTAGATCGGAGCTATAAAAAGAAATGTTTTCTTCTGTGAGTTTACAGATTGATTTGAACAATTCTTCAGGCGGAAAAGCAAAACCATGTAGCTCATAATGCAGGGAACTGCACAGAATCTGTGATGCATTGCTTTCATTAATTCTACAAAGTGTGATGCCATAGTCACTGGAGCAGCAGTGTCTGGCTGTCCATTTGAGGAACATGCTCTCACAAAACATCAGGGCTGCCCTCATCAAGAAGACTCTCCTCATTTCCATTATAGTAAGAGATGACAACAGTGTTGTGAAAATTTATCTACAGCAGATCAGGTTTAATTTTCATATTATTGAGTGGTAGGAAATAGGATTGCTATATGGGTGGAGTGTTTAGTAGTTTCTACAAATGCAGAATGAAAGCCTTTTACAAATATAATGCCAAAGTCAGTATTCAGAGTTATGGAGAATAAAGTTCTGCTGGAAGATAGAAAAGTTTTAAATATATTTGAGTTATGGTAATTCATTACACAATATTCAGCATCCTTCAGAATTGCTAAGAATGTGTGTGATAGGTTAATAAGAAAGACAAATGGCATATATGGTATTAAGGACTACAGTGCTGCATGAATAGGTGAGAAAGCACATTAGTAGAGATTCTGTAAGCTTGGAACACTGAAAGTGGTGTTAAATGATTATTTCAGGTATGTGGTGGTTGGCAAATCCATGAATGTATAAACTTAACTTTGGGGTTAAAAATGATTATGTCTATGAAACAGTTAAGCACAAGTTAAGTCTAAGTATCAGGAGCCTTCTTTTTGAAGAAAGCTAAGATGACACTATATGGCTTTTCTTTAAAATAGAAATAATTACGCAGCAGTTCAGTGTCTATAGTGAATATCTTAAAACGACTTGACAAGCAGAAGTAAAATGCTTCTTTGATTCTCCTTTCTAAATTTAACGTTGGAGATTTGGTTTTTCAGTGGTGTGGTACACATAAAAAATATTATTCAGATTCAAATATTAAGGGTACCCTTTTATTTTCAATAATATAAGGCCGGAATGAAATGTGTTTGCAACAATACAGAGCACGTTAGAATAAGTGACATTTGACAGAAACAGAAGAACAAATACTTTGATCTTCCAGGCATGTGTGTGTTTGTGTGTGTGTGTGTGTCTGTGCGCATGTAGGTAGGTAGGTAGGTAGGTAGGTAGGTAGGTAGGTAGGAAGGTAGGTAGGTAGTAGGATTCCTCCAAAACATCTAGAAGCTGGGAAGGTGCTGGAAGAGAAGCACTGCTGTCAGGACATCACTCTGGAAGAGCTGATACAAACGTAAGCGCTACAACATCTGAGACAACGTCCATGTAACTTCTGTCGACCAAGTGTGGGCACATAGGGCTTGCTTCCTATTTTCCTCTGTAGAAGGAAAATGTTTCTCAGTGTCATGACAAAATACATAATAAGAAGCAATTGCTTGAAGGAAACACTTATTCTGCCTTACAGTTTGAGGGTACATCAGGGAGTGCATGAGAGTTGGAGATTGAGGCAGCTGGTCACATCATGTCTGCAGTCAACAGAGAGTTACTGGTAGGCAGCTGAACTGGCTTTATCAATTTAGTGAGTCCAGTGCCCTACTGCATGGAATGATGTTATCCACACTTAGGGCAACTTTTCCAATCTCAATTAATTCAAGATAACGGTTTCTCTTAGATACTCCCAGAAGTTTTTATTTTTTTCTTTTAGTGATTCTAGATACTGTTGAGTTGACAATGTTAGAAAACTGTATCCTATGTTCTCAAAATCTCCTCTAACTAACAGAGGCTTAGCTTCCTCTGAACTCCTGGTCCACAGAGAAATATTTAAGTTTACTGACTTCTAGGATTTCACCTCATTTGAATGCAAAAGAAACTCTAGAAACCCAAGGTTTACTAATCAAAGCTATGTTGAAAGAGCTTTTTACCTCATATCTGTGTTAAGACCAGATAGTATTAGTGTCTGAACCTAATGTATAGAAAGATTCCTGCTTTCTCCTCCTTTTGAAAATGAGAAGGCCATTGCAATATATTTTTTCAATCAAAGTAGGCTAATAATTGCCACTTTATTATTTTCTAAAAGGCCCAAATCTCAAGCAATATTTTAAAATCCTTCCTAAAAACCTCAGTCTGAAATGAAGATCCTGCCTCCTGGAATCTCAGAATAAGACTGTGGCTGAGAGCTGTCTCCCCCCATTTCATGTTTCTTTTGGGGGGGGGGGGCTGGGATTAAAGGCACGTATCACTGGGATTAAAGGTATGGACCACCCAATTTCTATGACAACCCAAGTGGTTACTGGGATTAAAGGTGTGTGTTACCTTAACCTGGTCTGTAAGGCTGACCAGTGGGACTGTTTTACTCTCAGACTGTTAGGCAGTCTTTACTTACTAACATATAATTGAAATGCCACTACAGTTTATATTTACTTTGTTTTTATTTTTTTTATTTCATTTATAACTTGCCAAGATTTAATGTTTGGAATTGCAATATTTACTCAGAAATGTCACTGCCAGTTTATAAAATAAATCTTCTTTATATTTGTTTAGCCCGACTTCCTGTGGTCCGCCCTTCTGTTTGTATAGCTCAGTAGCCAACTTGGGTAGACCTTGTAGCACTCAACCTTCCAGTCCTTGTAAGTGAACCTGTGTAGACGCTAGCAAGTCAGCTAAACTTTTCCTCAGTTTATAGACGCTTTTTTTTTTTTTTTTTTTTTTTTTTTTTTTTTTTTTTTTTTTTTTTTTTTTTTTTTTTTTTTTTTTTTTTTACTTTTCCTTGACCTAGCTTGGACCTTCTGCTGGTTAATGTATAGCTTTCCTTTCTTCTAGAGAGCTGTGAAGATATCATTTTGGTACAATGCTTCTGCCTGGTTCCTGGTAGCCACAACAAGCTAAGCTGCACCACATGTCCATGATAGGCCAATTAAATAAACATGTCGTCATGAGAAGCATAAGGAGGAGATTTACTCGGTGTGGCTGCACTGGAAAGAGGAAGGAGTTACAGCAGCCTCCCATTTCATCTGGCAGGGTGCTGACAGGAAGAACAGATTCAGACAAAGGACACGAAGTATGCCCAGCTAACCAGTCCTATGCAGCATCATCTCGCCCAGCATCACTGACTAGGGTTTGGCCTCTCAAGCATAGTTGTCTGACAAACTCTGCAAACAGTGTAAAATCTCTTTCAGGGAGACACATTCTCCCTCTGGAGGACACCAGGACCCATCCTTTTCCTTTCTCCATCAGGGGACTCTTGGAAAAATTTTGACTTTTAAAGGTTTGTTATTTTAATTTTTAAATAGAGAGAAGGGCACACATGACTTTTTAGGATATCTTAATTTCTGACAAGACAGGTGCAATCTGTCTCTCCATGGGTCATTTTCTGGGTTTACTGAGCCCTCGAAAAGCTGTAAGCTTCCCCTTTCCTTTTCTACTGAATGTGTACATTTAGCTCCTAACCTAGCTGTCAAGTCTGCTGCTCTTTTGTGATCAGTCCCAAGCAGGAAATCTACAGCTCTGACACCGGGCTGGAGAGCAGAGGGAAGAGCCGCCCCAGGCAGAAACACAGACACCTGCTGTTCTGATCTGAAGCTCTGGCAGTTTTTAAATAAATGATGCTTCTCAGTGTTTTGTCTGCTTGGTCAAGTTCCAAAGACTGAAATTGCTGTTTTCAACAATTTTGTTCCATTTTCTCCTTTTTTTGCTTGTTTGTTTTTTTTTCCAAAGAAGGATTCCTCAACCTCTTTATGGTGCCATAACCCAAACTCTATATTTGGTTGGTAATTTTGTTGAAATTTATTTGTAAATACACTGATAATGTTATGGTTATGTTTTTAAGAAGTCTTTAGCAGAATGAGATGCATCAAAATGTTTATGGCAGAATTATAGGTTGCTCGTAGTTAATTTAAGATTGTTTGCATCACGATGAGTGAGTAGAGACAGAGATGAGGCAAGAGCAGATGTGAGCTATTGTGCTATGGCAGCAGACACCTGGAGAGTCACCCAAATTTCTTTAATTTTTAATGCTTTGAAATTATTAATAATGAAAAGACAGAAATAATTAAATACTGAGGTCATATATATTTTAGCATCAGAGATAGAATGAGATGAGTATAATATCCTAATTTCATATTTTCAATTTACTTCCCTTACTGTGGGAAGTACACATTCACAAGGTAACCTATTGAATTTCAAAGTTTGTAACAGAGAAATTTCTGTATTTAATTTATTCCTTTTTTGAAATGCATCATATCATGACTATGATAGCTTTTCCTGATGAATTCTGGCTGGAGCAGGCACTGGCTTTAACATGTGTCATGTATCACTAAGGGATGGTACTCGGTGTTCAGTTTCTGATGTGCCCGTGTCTTATGCCTGCTTGCCCTCTCATCTGATGTTTGCATGAAAAGCAGCACACTCTAAAAGTATAATAAATGTGAATAATAATCTCATATTAAATCCCTCGTGTCAGATTTTTGGTATCTTTGAAGTGACACAGCCTGGGGCAGGTGAATAAGGAAAAATATGTTTGAATGTCAGTGTTAACGCGACTAGATAATAGAAGCCTCTTCTTTTTTCCCTCTTTTTTATTACTTTATAAATAATACCAATCAAAATTCCCACTTCCTCCCCTCCTCCCCCTTCCCTCCCCCTCCCCCACACAAATGGAAAAAACTCACATTAGAGACTTAACAGCACACCTGAAAGCCCTAGAGAAGAAGAAGAAGAAGAAGAAGAAGAAGAAGAAGAAGAAGAAGAAGAAGAAGAAGAAGAAGAAGAAGAAGAAGAAGAAGAAGAAGAAGACTCACCCAGGAGGAGTAGAAACTGAAAATAATCAAACTGAAGGATGAAATCAACAAAATAAAAACACAGAAAACAATTCAAAGAATCAATGAAACAAAGAGCTGGTTCTTTGAGAAAATCAACAAGATGGACAAACCCCTATCCAAACTAATCAAAAGGCAGAGAGAGAACACCCAAATGAACAGAATCAGGAATAAAAAGGGGAACATAACAACAGACACTGAGGAAATTCAGAGAATCATTAGGTCTTACTACAAAACCTGTACTCCGCAAAATTGGGAAATGTAAAAGAAATGGACAATTTTTAAGATAGATACCATATACCAAAATTAAATCAAGACCAGGTGAGCAATTTAAATAGACCTATAAGTCGCAAGGAAATAGAAGCTGTCATCAAAAACCTCCCAACCCCAAAATCCCAGGGCTGGATGGTTTTAGTGCAGAATTCTACCATAACTTCCAAGAAAAGCTAATACCTATATCCTCAAAGTGTTCCACATAATAAAAACAGAACAGTCATTGTGATGCTCTTTTTAAGAAGCTACAGTTACCCTGATACCAAAACCACACAAAGACTCAACCAAGAAAGAGAATTGCAGACCAATCTCACGCATGAACATGGATGTAAAAATTCTCAATAAAATACTGGCAAACCGAATCCAAGAACATATCAAAAAATCATCCATTATGACCAAGCAGGCTTCATCCCAGAGATGCAGGGCTGATTCAGCACATGAAAATCTATCAATATAAATCTATCATATAAATAAACTGAAAGGAAAAAAATGATCATTTCATTAGATGCCAAAAAAGCATTTGATAAAATTTAACACCCCTTTATGATAAAGGTACTGGAGAGATTAGGGATACAAGGATCATATCTAAGTATAATAAAAGCAATATACATCAAGCTGACATCTAACATCAAATTAAATGGAGAGAAACTCAAAGCCATTCCATTAAAATCAGGAACAAGTCAAGGCTGTCCACTCTCTCCATATCTCTTTAACATAGTGCTTGAAGTTCTAGCAATAGCAATAAGACAACATAAGGAGATCAAGGGGATTCGAATTGGAAAAGAAGATGTCAAACTTTCGTTATTTGCAGATGATATGATAGTATACATAAGTGACCCCAAAAACTCTACCAGAGAACTTCTACAGCTGATAAATACCTTCAGTGATGTGGCAGGATACAAGATCAACTCAAAAAAAACAGTAGCCCTCCTATACACAAAGGATAAAAGAAGCTAAGAGGAAAATCAAAGAAACATCACCTTTCACAATAACCACAAATAGCATAAAATATCTTGGGGTAACCCTGACCAAGGAAGTGAAAGACCTATTTGACAAGAACTTTAAGTCTTTGAAGAAAGAAATTGAAGAGGACACCAGAAAATGGAAAGACCTCCCATGCTCTTGGATTGGAAGAAGCTCTTCGAAAACTGAATCTAAGTCCCAGAAAGCAGCAAAATCTTTAAAAAGGTGTTTTACTCTGTAGTTCCAGCTTCATCTAAGGACATTTTAAGGTCTGCAATGGTGTCTTGGCGATGATATATTCACTATATATTAAAAAATGATTAGCTGTTGACTGACGTCAGAACAAGCTGGCAATTTAAACACCATTGGGGCATTGGCAAGGCAGAAATTCTCATGACCACTGGTTTATGAACCAGTTCAATTTTCACTTATCTTCAAAAGGGTTTTCTTTTCACTCTCTAAATTTCTTCCTATCAAAATTTAACTCTCCTGTGGTTGCTTTGGAAACAGTCATCTTTAAAAATCTGTTTCTCTGCTAAGACAAACCATAAATTACCAGTCTGGGTGAAGAAGACTGGTTTCCACATGCCTATTTTGCCATTTCTGTTTGACAGCCCATATACTGAAGAGTTACTTGAACATCATAACGTCATTACCTTCACTTGTGGAAAACTGAGAAATGGTCCATTATGAATTATTTGTAATATTTAAGAGGAAATGCCTGAGTATCCAACAAGATCCTTTAAAATTCATAATGTGTCAGAGGAAGGGGAAGCTGTGGTCAGAATGAATTGTATGAGAAAAGAATAAATAAAAATTACAACCATAATGTGAATGGGAACTTGAGGCAATTTTAAGGAAGTCAGACATCACAACTATTAGCTCTAAAGTGACTTTCTTGCCATACATCTCACAATGGGATAATATTTCCTAATAGCCCAGACAATGGATAATGTCAGTTCTGGGCATCAGAAGAAGTAGCACAGGGGGATATTAATGAAAGATAAATTAGCTTGAAATCCTTAAGACCTGTACAATTTGTACTGTTTACCTGAAGTACATTCATCCATTTTTCCTTTAAAGGAAAAATGATATTTATCATTATTTTCAGTATTATTGGGCACTATATCTTTATTGCATGTGCTCTGATTTTAATATTTAATGTTTGCTCTTTGGAACATTGTTTTATTTTCATCCCATCCAGTCTTGACTAAAATTTATCTTTAAAAAACTGTTGTCATAATATCTCATACTTTTTGTGGAATAGTTTACATTAACCTAGAATGTCCCAGAGAATCAAGACAAACCACTTTCTTTGCTTGGTGTCAAGCAGTTATCACTAAACCAGAAATTTCAAAAGGATAAGTGATGGAAAGAACTTAATTTGCTCTTTAAGTATGGTATTTACATAATAGCATGATAAGAATTGCAGATTAGAGTATGAAGATCTTCTCCTGAAAGTACACCATATATTATCACTGGAGCTTAATTTACTTTAGTTGAATGTGAAGCCCCAAATTATCTCCAATTCATTGGTAAATACCTCAGGGAGGCACAGAGCAAAACTGATCATCCTTATCCCATGCCCACTTTTCCGTAAGTCATCACCTTTTCAACGATATGTAGTTTACATCTCTTTTAAATGCGCTACTTATCATCTCATTATTCTCCCCTGTTAGAAGGAAGACTTCATATAAGCAAGCCTTTTGTTGGCTTTGTCCCCTGAAGCACGGTTAGTCCATAAGCAGTGTCATGCAGGTAGCCTTAGCAGTCACCTGTTCTGTGCGCAAGAGTTCAGATCAGTCTACCCTTGATAACATGAATACTTTTAAGACCAATATTATCTGTAATGCAGAAACACAAAGGTGATTTCCTGTTGGTATTGATGGAGATGATCTGCCACTTATGATTTCCTCAGTGACTGTTCTACCTGGATTCTTTTTCAGAACTGTATTTCGCCCATTGGTATAGCTGTGTGTGTGTGTGTTTAACAGAGAGTCATATGACAACTGCTCCTTACTGGAATGAACACTAGTTATCCCACACTGCCATGATAAGTATAAGAACGCTGTGTCATTCTGCTTTCCTGCTAATACTTGCCTGTCGCCTGTCTTCCTTGACCACTTTGGAGACTGAATCAGCAAAATGGAGCTCAGATGATAGCTTCAAAGTTCTCGGCCAGTTAGCAACTGATTGGCGGTTCTTCTGCTCTCTCCTGATGTAAATTGTGAACAGCTGAAATGTAGCTCCCTCTGCGTCAACATCTCTGAACTTGGAGAGCTAGGAAGGTGCTTTTGCTCTTAGTGTTAAAGCTTTGATCTTTGCTACGTTTGTGGCCTAAACTCCTCAAAGCTGATGTTAGAGTTCTAACTGTAGGATTAGGGGATCCTAATCTCTGGCTTTAAAATGATTCTTTACCCTCCCCCAACTCATAGCACTGCAGTTCTGAGTTGCGATGGTAATTCTCTCATCAGCTTCTGATCTCTTCTTGCTGCTGGTTTACAGCTTTCTGCAGTCTCTTCTCTCCACTACCCTTCACCCTCTCAGTGCATTCCTGGTCTTCTCATCTACGATTTTTTCTTTTGCTGCCCCAAGCTGTTCTCTGTAACTCCTTTGTCAGCCTGGAACCATTGCTGCTGGGTGAGCATGGGGTTAGCAACCTTAGCAGTCATGTATTCTTTGCCCAACTACCTCAGCCCAATCTATCCTTGACAAAAGACTGAAATGAATAGTTAAGTCACTGTCTCCAGGAATGCTGGCCTAGGGTAGGAGTTATGCACCGGTGGCTATCGTGAGAAGGGAAAATGGTAACAAGCATAAGAATTGTTGTGACATGGCCTAGCGCAGATGCAGGTTGGGTTTTCTGTTGTGGCTTTGGCCAGGTCATTGAAGTATGAAGCTGTCATGGGCAAAGCAGAGTCTCTGAAGGCAAAGCTCAATTGAATGGGTGAAAACCTAGTTTCCTTCAAGGAATGAAGTCTCTTCTGGTCGTCATGGTTCTTCTGAACTCTCACCTTAAAAACAATGACTGATCTCAGTGTCTGCTGGTAGACACCCAAAGTTTAAAGAGTCTACCTTATTTGAGGACAAATCAAGGAAGTCCTGAAAAATTGACCTCATGACTAACAGGCCTCATTCTCTCTGCAGAAGTGGACGGTCTAAAGTTATGGCTGCAGCCTTCTGAGTGGGCTCTCATGAGTGGCATCAACATTCTTCACAGCCTTGCGGTATTCTTTGACCACAGAGACAACTGTGGCAGCTCCAACTCTGTCCACTTTTCTTCAAGGCAATCATGTGATTCCTATCCAAGGTACCTGTCTTTGAGTTGGATGCCCGGGAGGATTTTGATAGCTGACAGTCAAGCAGCAAAAGGCTTACTCCTGTTTCACTCGTAGAAAGAAAGAAAGAAAGAAAGAAAGAAAGAAAGAAAGAAAGAAAGAAAGAAAGAGAGAGAGAAATGGAGGGATGGAAAGAGAGGTAGGGAGAAAGGAAGAAAGAAGGAAGGAAATCATTAAACACACAATAAAGATCTATCATGAAATTAACATTGTCAGTAGTGCTTAACTCTCTGTTGGAGGTAAGATTCTTATCTGCCTCAAGCTCAGTCCTTTACATTCAAAGGACTTAATCCTTTAATATCATCAATTAATGGCTTCTTTCTGCAACAGGATTTTAAAGTCTGCCTTCAAATTTGTCTAAAAAACATTTGCATAACCAGAAGATGGTGGAACATACATGCTTGTGAACAAATCCATTTTAATTCTCTGAGTTCAATTTTCTTTTATTTTTTAAATTTAATACTGTTTATTTAACTTCAAAAACATTTCATCATTCTAAACATACAAAAAATAACAGAATGTTGCAAATTGCGTTTAGGTGCAGAGGGTTTTTGAACTTTCGTTGATGCAGTAGTTCTTTGCTTCGCTGACAATGATGAGCTCTACAGTTTAAAAACAGCTGAAAATCTACAGCACTTAACTAAAGAAAAAATTCAAACACTTCCTCATGCCAGCTGACCCCTCCCTCCTTTTCACAGCTAAGAATGTCAGCAGAATGCTATGCCACTATATACAAAAACAAGACAACCTGAAGCTAAATGGATGCCCACCGCAGTATCAACAGGTCCAGCCTCACAGTGCACGCCCTGAGCTACGGCCCCCTCCAAAAGGCATCTTCCCTCACAGCCTCCAAGCCAAACAAGGAGCATCAAGAATCTGTCTGGGTTGTTTTGTTCTCTTTACAAACTATAGATATGTACAGTTGACAACTCAAGATTTCTAGCCAATAACCAACCATAGAGTTAACACTACCATACGATTTTCTATTAAAAGTATCACCATGTTTTATCATCCTTGGGAAGCTTATGAATCCAACCTTACTAGAGTTCTTAAATACTATATGAGTGTTGATAGGAAATAATTCAATGCTACTCTAACTACTCTAAGGTGGATGTGTCCAAAATTATTTAGAACAAAGCTGAATTAAGACAAATTCCTTGTGTAAGTCAAGGGTACAGGTGACAACAGTAAACTCTTCCTTTCTTTTTTACACCAAATTGCAAGTAAAATACCTTACTCGTTAACAAGAAGCAAAGGTACTGTGACTATCATCAGGGTTCACAGATTGTAAATGTTGCAAATCCAGTCATTTACCCTAAGTTTCGGGCACTGGATACTCTATCCAGTACATCTCTGGCCTTCATTATTTGATCAAAAAAGAGTCTATTTGGTATGGATATAGATGATAAGTTTGCAAAGAAACACAGGATTCAATTATAAAGGAGGAAAGCTCCTCATCTGTTCTCCCTTCAATTTTTCTCTAAAGTTATAAAATTGTGGCTATAACAAATAATAATAATAATACATTTTAGCAAAGATGAGTTATTGATCTGCAGCCATGGCACATGTAACAGTATTAATTAGAATCTGATTACAGTATCTAAGACTAATGTAGCATTTCTATATTTAGCACACAGTCACAGCGTTATAAATATGTAGTCACCCTTGCCACACATAACTCTCTTCCTGGGGAAATGTGTGTATTTAAAGAAGTTCACTATTCTACTCAGGAAGAATTCCTAACACCAAGGAATAGTTATTTGACTTTCCTGGATAAAAACTGTTCTAGAGTTTTGGAGGTACAAAAAGTGAATCTTCACGCTCATTACCCATGAAGATCATATCATATAAAGCTGGAGGTAAAATAGTTACTTAATAATGTTAGAATTTGTATCAGGTTCTTCTCTGAAACTGAGAGTAAAGAGTGGGTGTATAAAAGAAAATGAAGACAAAATGGTGCGTAAGAGCTCTTTTCCGTCTTCCTCTCGGAGAGGCAGCTTCGCTTCTGCCTCTCTCCCCACTTCTCTGCTTCCCCCTCTCTCTCTCTCTCTCTCTCTCTCTCTCTCTCTCTCTCTCTCTCTCTCTCCCTCCCTCCCTCCCTCCCTCCCTCTCTCTGTCCCCCCCTTCACCTTTCCTCCTCCATAAACCCCTAAATAAACATTCAACCTCAAAAAAAAATGGTGCGTAAGAAAATGTGATTCTCTAAACTTTAATACTTTATCAATTACTTTTGCTATACATATTTTTTTTTTTTTGGTCACAAAAACAGAAGCTCCAGAATGAGGGGCAGAAGACAACCAGGTTGATAAGTAACACTCTGAACATTCCCTTGATATTCCTCTTGCAGTCAATTACTGAATACAGAAGACAAGCAAAAGTTTAAGCAGACATAAATTATATGGAACTGATCACTTAAGGGAGATAAAGTATTACAGAGTACAACCACAGCTCTCTGCACTGGCTGATCAACCAGCAAACAAAACCTACAGTGGCAAAAGATAGAAATAGATTGGCATGTGTCTGAGTTGAGTCCTGTGAATCTGCTGCAGATTCAGAGACAGAGGGAGAGAGAGAGAGCAATTATCCAGAACTTTAGAATTGCTCAGGTTAAACCTAGACAAACAGGAAAGGATTAGCAATGCCTCACCGCAAAGGTAAAAGGTTATGCATTCAACAGCATTAAACTGCTGAGATAAATGCCACTGTAGACTAATTATAGTCAAAGTAATATAAAAAGAACATGAAAATAATAGGAATATTTGTGTGTGAACATAGCAATAATTCTCATTATGGTTATTTTACTGATTGTTTGATGGATGGTTAGGTCTGCTTTTAAGATTAGATTTTTGTAATTCTAAAGCAATGTTTGGCTTTCTATTTATTAATTTATCATAATTTCAATGCCACTCCAGAGTCTGCGCTAAATTAATTACCGATATATGGAACAAAGACATCATTGGTCCTATTTGCATTGATGAAAGATCCTTTTATAATTCAATATCGAACTTCCACCTAGAGCAAAGGGGTAGACACAGACTGGCCACGGCTATAGGGGTGCCCTTTAGATCCCAGTTAAGAAAAGAGGCAGAGCCTTTTCCAGCCTTAAGAAGGAGACATGGCAGAGGAGAAAGTTAGATAAGTGAGGTGCTATATTCACTTCATTAGGCAACAGAAGGCGTAGAGTTATCTCTGTAGACAGCTGAATGACAGACACGGGCTGTTGCTATGAACAAAATGCTCACCGTTTTCATATTCAGTGTTTCTTCCCTATTCATTAAATGCTCATCATTGTTTCAGTTTCCACGGTGACACATGTCTGATTCATGGTCAGATGGCATGTTGTTGAATATTCCATAAAAGCATCTCATGGCTTGTCTAGAAAGACAGATCAGACAATCCCCAAGCTTTCTTGGTATAGGTAATGGGTTTCTGAATCATAAGAAAAGGCAAGCTGTACCAATTTTACAAAAGGAAGCCATGGAAACTAGCATTCAATCAGAATCCAGGAACAGCCTCAACAATGAGGAAAGCCCTTAGAGTTATGTAAAGCCTCTCTTGCCAGCTGTCAGAACATCACCAGGTGTCATGTCAGAGGTGTTTGCCCTGTTGAAAGAATAAAGTCCAGGCACAGGATCATTACAAAGCATTTTGCGAAATTACTTTTCCTGAAACTTTTAATCGCAAAACAGGGTTTCCCTTACCTCATTGAAAAACAAAGTTCATGATGCTCTAGTCTGGACAAAATCAATATTTACTGTTTTGTAGATGTTTTCCTTTTGTATTCCAGCTGTTCTACATGAAAAAATTCTTTCTGGAAGAATTTCCATGAGATTCATTAATTTCTTGTGGACAAAAATCATCAAGATCATTCTATTCTGATTCTATGTGCATGAAATATCACATCTTTAAAAATATTTCATTTATTTTTGAGATTATGATATGATTACATCATTTTCCTCTTCCCTTTCCTCCCTCCAAGCCTTCCTTTCTATTTTCCAAATGCACGGCCTCTTTTTCATCGTTATTGCATACATATGTGTATATGTATTCCTAAATACATAAATAACTTATACTCAGTCTCTATAATACTACTTTGTATGTATGGTTTTAGGAATGACCATTTGGTATTGGATAACCAGCTGGAATGTTCTTCCCTTAGGAAGACTGTTTCACCTGCTTTCGACATTCCTTAGTTGCCTGTAGTTCCTTGTAGGATTGAGGCCTCATGAGCTTCCCTGTGCCACTCTGACCCTGCTCACTTTAGCATATATATCGCTGTTCAGCTAATGTTTAGGCAGTGAAGACAGAGACTCGCAGCCAACTCCCCATTCCTCTGGCTCTTTGATTTTAAAAATAATTCTGAAACTAATCTCTTTCTTTGTCTTCCCTTTCCCATAAGTTTATGTAACTGCACCACACAGTTTGTGTGTGTTTACGTCAGAGAGACAGCCTCCAGTGTCCGTCTTTGCTTTTTCCCACAGAGGTTTGGCAGGGACTCATCTGTCACCACTGCCCACAACAGGCTAGCTGTCCTGTAAGCATCTGGGAATTCTGTCTTCTGCTCTCAGCTCACCACACAGGTGCTGACTCTAAAGACATGCTACTGTTTCTGGCTTTCCATGTGGATAGAAGCTCAGGACCTCATGTTTGAATGCTGGGTGCTATGGATCTATACTCACTGGAGCTATCTCTCCTAACCCTTAAAAATAATTTTGTTCTTTTACCCAGTAATCTTCTGATTCACCATCCTGCTCATATATTTTCTTTTGAAGTATTTTAAAATAGCTGGCATACCTACTTGACCAATTTCTTGTTAATATTAAGTATACTTTCTATTTTTAAGCAAATCAGTAGTGTTTTCTGAAAATGCACATCATTGCTGTCACATGAAAGTATCTTTCAGTTTTTTAATGTCACAACATTGAAAAACTGAAAATGTGTGTAACCGTTAAGGAAAAAGAGCCAGTAAATTTTAAGGAAAGCAAAAGGAGGGGTGCACTGGAGGGTTTGGAAGGAGAAAAGGAAAAATAACTATGATCTCAGAATAATTTTTTTTCAACGAATTACTTGCAGTCAGTATTCTTTGGATAAATTATACATATCATAGTAAGGAAGTAGCAACAAGCCTTTCCTGGCCTAGAGATATTCATAATCATTTAGAAATTGATTAGAATGTGCAAATCTCAATAGAATAAACTCACTATCAATTTGGCAAGGAAAACCTAAACTATAGTGGAAAAGGTGATATATCACTGTACAGGAAATACAAGATGGAGTTCCTGATTAATCTGGCTATATATCTACTTTAGCATTGCAGTCCACTGTACCTTGTCATAGAGGGAAGGGGGTACCTACCTCTCTCATCCCTATTTTTTTCCTTTCTCGTTTCTTCTCTTCTTCTGTATGATATTCACAAAGACAATTTTGTTCCCAATACACCCTGGCATTTAACCAAACAATTTATCTTTGAAATTTTATCTAATGTTTAAATTTTTTTGTATTGACTCTTTGTAGATTTCACATCATCCACCCTGATCCCGTTCATCTCCCCATTTCTTCATATCCACCCTGTACCCTTGCAATATCCCCTATAGTAAAATAACATTTAAAAGAAAAACAAAAGCAGAACAAAAATTTGAGCAAACATGCCAAAACCAAAAATCTTTCAGTATGGAAGCTGTAATTCGAAACCAGCACTGATGGAAGCAGATGTAGAAATTCATAGCTAAGCCTATGTTTCTGAAGACCAGTCAAAGAGAGGGAGGGGCGATAACATGAGCAAAGGGGTCAAGATCATGAGGGGGTAGCCATAGAAACAGTTGACCTGAGCTAATGGGAGCTCACTGACTCTGGACTGACAGCTGGGGAATGTGCATAGGACCAAACGAGGCCCTTTGAATGTGGGTGCTAGATGTGTGGTTGGGGCCGTCTTTGCCACCACTGGCAGTGGGAGCAGGATTTATCACTAGTGCTTGAACTGCTCTTTTGGAGTTCATTGTTTTTGGAGGGGTATCTTGCTAAGTCTAAATATAGAAGGACAGGCCTTGATCCTCCTTCAAAATGATATGTCAGACTTTGGTACTCCCAATGGGAAGCCCTACCCTCTCTAAGGAGTGGATAGGGGTGAAGTATGGGGAAAGTTGGGGGAGTGGGACAAGGGGGGGGAGTAGGACTGGGATTGTTATGTAAAATGTGAAAAGATTGCTTTAAAAATAAATTAAATAATTCATAAAAATGTCACAAAAACTTCTGTCCGAAGAGGCAAATTCTTACCTGAAATTATTGTGACATGGAGGAGCCAACTGTGCAAGGGCTGACTTAGTCATCGTATAGAAATATCTGAGCCCAGAGACTGACATGCAGTAGATAGCACCAGCCTCTCCTCTCTTTCCCACTAGCTGGTGTCCCTCTGTCTTCTTAGTTAATAGAGAAGAGACCATCCCTTGAGAGAAATAATGAAGGGAACCAGAGATGCAGAAGACTATGACATGATCCCTTTCACTTTCAAAAAAGTTCCTTCCTGGAAAGTGGGAAATACTTAAGAAAAGACAAGATGAATCGTAAGATATCAATTTAGTCCAAGATGGTATCCCAACCAAAAGATATGACTTACCCTAAATGAGATAATAGTGCATAGATGAAAAATATGTGCTGGGATAAAATGAATAAGTATCAATGACATAGGATCTTCTTATTTTGTACCTAACATGGGTGATAAAGAACGTGCCTTACCTTAGCTAGTGAGCATATGCAGAAATCAGTCATTAGATAGGATTTGTTTGATAAGACAATGAGTTGTTGTCACAGTCCACTTCCTAGTGTATTCTGATCAACCTGTACCGAACATCGTGTTATAATAATGGACGGAACCTTTGAAACTCTAAGGGAGCCACCCCAATTAAATGTTTTCCTTTTTTTTTTTTTTAAATGTTTTCCTTTTAAGAGTTGCCATGGTCATGTTGTCTGTTCACAGCAAGAAAAACCCTTAACTAAGGCAAACATTGAGCAAATACTGAGTACTAGAACTGTTACAAGCCATTTCCTGTTAGACCATTTGATCTCTGACTCCTCCACAGTTTTCATTTTGCACTAATTTATTGTTTGTGATTCCCATTTGTTCTTGCTTCATTCTTATCTTTCCTTAGAATAACAGCAGAGGTTGGTATCACCTAATGGTAGGCATCTACTCATGCCAGCGATCTTCCAATCATTACAGGCTGCTGTTGCTATTGGCAACTTGATCTTCTACATAATCCAGCAAATGTCACAAGGGCACGTTCCCCATGTGTCATCGTAGGGTTGCTGAACAGCATTCCTCAATGAACCTAGAGACTCACAGCTTGTTTATGCTTCAGCTTTTAGCGGAACAAATGAATTTAAATGTTTACCAATATATCTTCACTGCTCTTAATAATTTAAATGAATCATTCTGTTTTGTGGGTAATTTTCATAATGCAACAGAAACAAAAATCTCTGAATAACCAGTGGCCTGACATTGCTGTGTTTCAAAGGTCAGTCGTACGGGGATTAAAAACTACTTCCCAAGAGTTAAGATTGGTTTTCTGGATTTATCCTCTAGTTTAAGTCCCTAGCCACATGACTGGCTAATTAGAGAGAATATTTATTTGGTAATAAGACTGTCTTGTATTTTACCCAAAACACTAAACAAAAATTCCACCAATGTTATGAAGCTGTAACTTTTGACCTAATAAGATGCCTTGTTCTGCTTTAACTGTTAGAGTTATGAGTCACATGACCTCCATCCAAATGCCTGCATTGATAAAACACAGAATGTCATTTTTCGTAAGCTTAATCATTGACAGACTCATGAAATAGTTCTCAAGAACAAGAGAAGCACAGAGACAAAAGATTCTAACATGGAACAAGGGTGATTCACTAACATTGAAGAGTAAAAAAGAACAGACCATCTTTCTGATTGAATTCAACAATCAGTTCATTGTTTTCTAAGCTTATCAGAAGCACATATTTTGTTTTTCCCTCAGTATCAATGCTTCTAGCTTATGTTAACTCTTCTAAGGATTATTTCACATGATAAATTCTCTGCTCCATGTCTTTATTCAATCTGCCTTCTATGTCACATGCTCATCAATATTTTTTTTAACTTTGCATGGAGAATATCATTTGGACTCCAGGAATGTAATGATTACAAGATCCTTAGAGGCAAACAAACATTGAATGATGTGTTTATTTGTCTTGCTATCTAGAGTGGAGCCTCTGGGATTCAGTTTATGTAGAGTAATTGAAGCCATTTGACAAAACTTAGAGAAAATGTATCTTGACAGTGGACTCTCTGTATATATTTTTAATTAGCATAACCATTTGATAAGCACTTTCCTAAAAATCCACACATAGACTATAGGAGCCAAGATCAATGTTAATAAAAATATACAGATGTATTGGGGCTTATTCATTCTTCCTTTAAGATAGGCCTGTTCATAGAAATTTGTTGAAACTAACCTACAAATATTGACTAGCTGGGTTCCATATGTTGCTGTAGGACAATTCTATATTCTGTCAATTATGTTTTAAATAAATGCTGATTGGCCATTAGCCAGGCAGGATGTATAGTTGGGACAATCAGACAGGAAGTAGAGGCGGGGCAAGGAGAATAGGAGAATTCTGGGAAGCAGGAAGCTCCCTTGGCAGTCCTGCCCAGATCACAGAAGAAGCAGGATATGATCTGTTCCACTGAAAAAGGTACTGAGCCATGTGGCTAACATAGATCAGAATAATGGGTTAATATAAACTACAAGGGCTAATAAGAAGCCTGAGCTAATGGGCCAATCAGTTTAATTAATGCAGACTTTCTGTGTGATTATTTTGGGGCTAAGCTAGCCAGGCAGCTGGAGCGACAAGGCAGGCCCCCGTGTTACAATATGTACTTCTGTGGCCAAAGTAAAGAAGTACCATTTAACAATGTCTTCCCACCTCCAACCAGTTATTCCCTCAATTAACTTCTCTTCTACTGTTTTTGTATGTTTTTGTGGTTGTGTTTGGGTTGGATGGATCCATTTCCTTATAAGATCCATCTACATAATTACTTTAACATTTTTTTTTCTCCTTGCCAATCTACCTTCACAGAAAAAACACAGATATTTTAAAGTTCTTCTAGGCCCACAGAAGAGCATGTTTCCTCCCGTATTTATTCAGGAATGATCTTAAGCCTGTTGAGTTATTGTCTTGAGTCTTCCCATATCTGGAGTTTCTGTTTCTTTGTGCCTCACAAAAAAATGTATAGTTTCAGCAATCTGTGAGTGTTTGACTTTGCAGGGGTCTTATTCTTGGATAACAACATTGCTATTGATTTTCTATTATAAAACACGAGAAGAATAAAAAAGAAAGGACAGTTTGTTTAACAGCTGATAGAAAAGTTAGCTATACTTTAAACTTAAGGGAACAGCGAGTTTACAATGAAACTTTGCCCATTTTATCAATTAAAATATTTCTTTACTTTTCTTTGTAAACATAAAAAGTACACACATTCTTTTAAAATAATTTTTTAAAAGTAATAAAATCACCTATAATTCTTTCACACAAATTCTTGGCTAGATATGAATATGAATATCATTTTTTATATAATTAAAAGTGTCAACTATTTCTAGTTTTCTCTTGAAAATATAAAATTCAAGATGTTTTAAAATATGATATATTGAAAAGATGATTTTTAGTGTAGTTTGTTCTTCATAAAATTTTCTTCATGATTTAATATTTATGGATTCTCGGTTTTAAGTTCACTAGTGTTTTACTCTATAATTTTTATTGCAATAAATCTGTTATTTATCTTAGCAAGAATTTTTAATGCTATGCATCATATATCTAAAGCTTGAGTTAGTTTATATTTGCATGATTATCTTCCATGTTGTATTAGTTACCTTACCTGTTTCTAAGATAACATATTTGAAAAACAATATAAGCTCAAACTTTAGATAACAGTTTGAGGGTGTAATCCATCATGGTGGGGAGTCATGGCGACAGCAGGAGTCTAAAGAGACTGTTAGCTCTGTATCCACCGTCAGGAAGCAATGTAAGTTGGAGAAAAAGAGCTCAGATAACATTGTCCTTTTAATTTAGTATGGCACATCAGCCTGGGGAACTGTTCTCCAGAATTTAGGTGGATCTTATCATTTCAATTAGTCCGTTCTAGTGACTCACCAGAGACTTACCATCTACATGATTCCATTTTCTCAGGTTGACAATTACTATTAACCACCACTCATGTCTCTATGTAAGAAGTTTAGTTTTTGGTTGAGCTTTCTGGATGGATAAATGTAACTGTCTTAATATCTTTTCTTGCTGCTTCTGTGATCTGTATCACTGCGGAGTCATTTGCAGTCACTTTCTCGTGTTTGATTTTGGTAGAAAGTGATAATTCCTGTTCATTTGCATGCCTGTTAACTTATGATGAGATACCAGACATTGTGGTTTAATTCTTGTTGGGTGCTTTGTTTTTGTAATTGAAACAACACTTGAACACCTTTTGATCCCATCTTAGTCCAGTACAGCATTTATTCTGTTTATTTTTTCTCCCATTACTAAGGCAGGATTTCTCTTATTACTGGAGCTGAGGGCCCATAGATAGTAAATGTCTCAAATCCTTCTGGGAACTGTCAGTAATTCTGATCGTACCCGTTGTATCTTCATTCTATCTTTCAGTCCTTTCAGAGAGTCCCTTCGCTCAGAGAAAGAGAGTTAAACAGAACCAAATTGAATACTGAGCGAAGCCAGCTAAAGTTTCCCCAGAATTAACTCTAGTGTGGCTTCTCTTTCAGGGTATTCTGTTCTGTGAACTCTACCTTGACTTCTGGGAACTCCCTGCTTAGTTTCTTCAGCCCAGGAAAAGATCCAGGTTCTGCTTGAAATTCTTTTCCTTGGTCAAACCCTGAAACTTTCTACAGGCAGCAAGTTGGAGAAAACTTCAAATTTGCCTCCTTGACCCCCAGTCTTCAAAGATCTCTACTTTGCATTGCTGCCTGCCCTACATTGCCCATCATTGCTTTGTTCAGTGTCTCAGCTTTTTTAGCATGGAAGTAAATTCAGATTGTGTACTTTCTCCTTCTTAACCAAAAGTGGGTATCTATCTTTTAAAACTTAACATTACAAAATAGGTTTTTGCCTGTGTCAACCAACATTGCCCCAAATATATTTTTTAAAATTTAAAATATTTTACTTTAATGATGCAATACTTAATTTTTTCCAAGAACTTTATTTTTCTTTTCCTATAGCTTATGGCAAGGGGTTATTCATCTTAAATACATTCTCAGACATGGAGTAGGTGACATTATATTAGTTTTCAAAGAAAATTTTAACTTTAACAAGCAGAAACTTGGTGACTTAAATGACAGAACTCATGTGTGGGTGTGGAGGCCAGAAGCTCTGGAGCAAGGTGCCCATAGGTTTGATTCTTTCTGGAGCCGAAGATAGAAGCAACTCTCCATGCCTCTGCCCCAGTTTCTGCTGATGTACTGCCAATATACAGTGTGCTAGGGCTTTGCTGTTGTTTACATCTGGTGTTCCCACCATGTTGAAGTCGATTTCAGTATTTTCTAGAAGAAGTAAAGAGATTAGGAGTGCATCCTACAGCAGAATGACCTCATTATTCATAAAGACACCTGCATTTTCCTCACCCAGATTTCATATTATGAGCTTAGAGAATTAAGACTTCAGTATGCCAGTATATCAAGACACAATTCAACTCATAAAACACACACACACACACACACACACACACACCCCTTAATTGATTCTAGAGTGTCATAGCGATGACCTATTACATTTTAAATATGGCTGTCTGCAGATAATTTAAAAATTGACATAAAAATTTAAAGACTTGAGCAAAGCACCATACATTTTCATCATAACAAAATCCTGTAGGTCACCAGTACATTGCTTAGTATGCCAACCCTTCCTTAAGACTTTTATAGGCTTTAAAATATATTGTACCATTACGCCAATCCCATTCTCTGAACACTTTGGGTTTCCTTTGACCAGATAGGGATTAGATATATATTTTCCTTTTCAATTGTTCATCAATCTTTCTTGCTGAGTGAAATTTCTTTAGTTTTATTTAATCCTTTTTTATTTTTAAAAATTATTTTATGGAAAATGCTTAAAACTCATGTGTGCCTTTTTCCAAAGAAAAGGGAAACTACTAGCAAATATAGTGTGTGTGTGTGTGTGTGTGTGTGTGAGAGAGAGAGAGAGAGAGAGAGAGAGAGAGAGAGAGAGAGAGAGAGAAAGAGAGAGAGAGAGACTTTCCTAAATTGAGGTCGACTCTATCAGTAAATGTTATTTTATGAATGTTTGCTCTGGTGTCTATAAAGCCATTAGCAAACAAAGGAAGTTCTATTAATTCAAATAACTGAATAGTCTGAGCCATATGTCTGCTGGAATATCAGAAATAAGAAATAAACTAAGATAGAACTCATACATTTTTGCAATTGCCTGTAAAGACAGCTAACAAAGACTGCCTTAGATAAGGATTTGTAACTGTATGTGAATGAAAATATTAACCCTGGTGTGGAAAGCGGAAATGTAAGCAGAGAGAACACTATGGTATGTTTGTCACATACAGGCTTCCCACCTCTTATTACCTCATCCCCCACAATAACTGTCAGCATATGCACGTTAATAGCATTCTGTTACCCAGGCTAAGGGATACTGGATTATCAAGACAAACAAAACTTGTTCTGATTATCCATTCTGACATGATTAATAACTCTCTGTGCCCACCAGTGAGAGAGTTACTAAATAAATAGTGAAAAAGGAGAACATAGGCTGCTTTAAAATGTAAAGAACTGTTAAAAAAATGTAATAAGGGTATGATAATAATGACTATTGTTAAATTCATGTTTAAAAAATGGGATTTGAGGGACTGGCTTAGTAGTTAAGAATGTGTGCTATTTATCCAGAGAACCAGAGTTCAATTCCCAGCACTCATATCAAATAGCTTACAACTGCCTGAAACCCCAGTTCTGGGAGATTCAACACCGTCTTGTAGCCTCTGTAAGCATGTCCACACATCACACACATACATACACATACATACACACAACTACATTACTTTTGTGTGTGTTTTCCTTTTTTAAAAACAATCTTATTTTACATACCCATTCCTAGTTCCCTCTCACTCACATCCTCCGGCTCTCCCAACTTCCCCCACTCACCCTACCCCTTTTTATAAAAGATTGTTTTATTTTATTTAAGTTGTTTATTTTTATGTTTATGTTTTATTTTATTTCTGTTGTTTATTTTTACATACCAACTAGTTTCCCTTTCCTCCTCTCCTCCCCTCCCCTCCCCTTTTCCTCTGCGTCCACTCCTATCCATCTCCATTCAGAAAGGGACGGCCTCCTATGGGCTTGCACAAAGTGTGATGCACCAAGTTGAGGCAGGGCTGAGCTTTTCTCCCTTTACGTGAGGCAAACTGGACATCTTCTGTATGCAAACCGGTGACTTCTCTAATTGCCATCTGAGCTATTCTGCCCAGTAACAATGGGAGCAGACGCAGAGATCCACAGACAAGCACTGTGCTGAGCTCCCCGAGAGTCTTGTGGAAGAAAAGGAGGAGGGATTTAACCAGCCAGGGGTTCATCATGGGGGAATTCACAGAGACAGCTAACCTGAGTTCCCAGGAGCTCATGGAAGCTGAACCAACAGCAAGAGAGGCTGAATTGGACCTACCTAGCCCCTACCTTTGTGTGACAATCCTGTAGCTTGGTGTCTTAGTAAGGGCTTCTAACAGTGAGAGCAGAACCTTTCCATGGGGCTTAGCTGCATTTGGGAAACCTGTTCCCTGTGTTGGATTACATTATTATTTTTAACTAAGTTGCTCTACTTGCCAATAAAGACTCAGGAGTCAGATGTTAGAATAAAATCCTATTAGATTAGAGAGCCCAAGAAGCAACCAGTTGACCTTCCGTTTTGGCCAGTGGCCAAGTCATCCCAAAATAAAAAAAGACCCATTAATCTCTAAATCTTCCTCTACTCCTTCCTGTGCATCTCTCTGTCTTCCTAGCTCCTCCACCCTCTCTATGGCTAAGTTCTATCATCTAGGAGCTGGTTCTACCCCTGATCCAAGGTTGATTTTATTAACACAGTCTTGGGTTTTCACAGTATGACAGTATAGTTAAATATCCTGCAACACTACATATTCTCTCTCTCTCTCTCTCTCTCTCTCTCTCTCTCTCTCTCTCTCTCTCTCTCTCTCTCTTGCACACACACACACATAAATAAAAATAAAATAAATAATAGGAATTTTGTACCTGTAGTAAGTTCAGTCGACCCTCCCCCATTGGTCACTATTTGAGAAAATGTCTTACACCTTGATCTCACAGAGGCATTTCCTTATCTGAGGCTCCTGCATGTCTGATGACTCTAGCTTCTGTCAACTTGACACACAAACCAGCCATTTTAGTCAAGATAATCCCCCCATAGACACTTGCACAGTCCAGCCTAGTCTAGATATTCAGAATCCTTTCTCTAGTGATTCTATACTGTGTCACATTGACAATTAAAATATACTATCACATAAGGTTAGTTTCAACTTGGAGATTTTGAATTTAGTTTTGAATATGCAAAGAAATGAAAGTTAATTGAGATCCATAAAATATCCATGAGAACGCTAACTATCTGGAGATTAAGAGTGGCTACCAACCAGAGGACTGCTTTACAATTGGAATTAAATACCGGGTAACAGGTACAATTTCCTAGTTTAAAAGCTACAGTGATAAAGACTAGACATTACAGAATGCCAACATTTAGAAATCACTTAGAATATGAAATGACTTAATGAACTTTGTAAGCAGCAATAAAAGGGTCAGAAACCTCTGAATTTGCTCAGAATTTGTTGTTCTGTCCTCATTTCTTTTCTGATTTTGTTAATTTGGATACGTTTTGTCTGCATTTTCGTTAACTTGGATAAGGGTTGGTCATCTTGTTGATTTTCTCAAATAACCACTCCTGTGTTTCACTGATTCTTTCTATGGTTTTCTTTGCTTCTATTTTTTTTCAGCCCTCAGTTTGATTATTTCTTGGTGTCCATTCCCATTTGGTGTGTGTGTTTCTTTTTATGCTGGAGCTTTCAGGTGTGGTTCTAAATTGCTTGTATAAGATTGCTCCAAGCTTTTCATGTAGGCACTTAATCATATGTACTTTCCTCTTGGCACTGTTTTCATTACATCCCATACGTTTGGGAATGCTGTGTATTCATTATCATTGGCTGGTCCAAAGTTTGTGGGTTATTATTAACCTGCCAGCTTTCTTATACAGCCCAGGACCACCTGCCTGAGAAACGGTGCCACTCACAGGGGCATGAACCTTCCTGTATTAGTTCATAATCAAGACATTCCTTCACAGACTTGCCCACAGGCTAATGTCATCTGGCAAGTCCCTCTATTGAGACCCACTTTTCCGGGAATTCTAGGCTGTGTTGAAAAGCAAAGATAATAAGGACACAGTATTTGTTTATCTCTATATAAATTGTTATAAAGAATTTTTCTTAAAATTCAATGAATGCAAATAAAATCACAGAAAATTGGACAGTGGATTTTTTTTTGCTTCTCTACTTTGTTTTATAAAGCTTTGGTAATGTTCATTGTATAAAGCTTCATTGGCACTCCTGCCTTCAATTTTAAGGACAGAAATAAATGCTGCACTCGTATGAATGTCTGAGGGGACATTTGATGAAATATGCTGTTAGAAACCATCAAAAGCTGAAGGGCTTATAGCTCTAATATAAAGCCAGCTTTATTCCATCTGTAGAAGTCTGGTAATACATGCAATAAAATATAATAGTCCAATAAAGCCTGTTGTTCTCAACTGTTTTCCTCTGCACAGTTTTGTGTTTGTAGTGGATTTTTATTCTACCTCCTTTGTTTAGAAAAATACACTGGCAAAGAACTATTGTATCCTGTTTACTTATTCTGACAAACCAGAAAGATTTTCCTCCTCCACTGTTTAGATGTTTGTTCTCTCCTCTTCAACTCTAAAATAGAGCTTCTGCCTCAACTCTAAAATTTAGCTTGAGTTTTGTGAGGAAACAAATGACTCATCAGGACTAGATGGTGTGCCTGGAGATCTCTTTTTTATCTTTCTTTTTCTCATTCCCTCTCTCTTTTTTATATTTTTTATTATTTTTCCCTTATTTTCTTTATTGACTTGCCTTCCAACTTTGATGACCATTTAAGGATGAAAATATGCTTATTGCAAAACATCTCTCTGCTTCAAACTGTAGTCATGTTAGGTATCTATCCAGTGAGCCGTCAACATCCTCTGGGTCACTTTTATTCCTAGATAACAGTATAATTGTAACATGATCAATATCTTTATAAATAAATTATCACCAAAAAAGTATTAAAATCTGTCAGCAATCATGTGTATAATCTAATTAGGCAAGTCAGTCTCAGTACCATCTATGTGGGTTTCCTGGCTGGCATTTCTTCAGAAGGCCTATAACTAGCCTTAATTTGAAGATGTATTTGGAAGACTGCCTAGAGTAGAAATTATAATTATAGATCCAATGGCAGTGGGAATACCATGGAGGTCCAGAATACTCAGAACAAGGGAAGAACAAATTTTCTCCATGTTTGCTTATTTGGAACTTTTGAGGAAACTTTAAATAATAAGTAAATATTTTTGCAATAAAAAAGAAAATGAATATTTCCCACTTCATAAAATTAACATTTAATCAGTGCCAACTGATACCAAAAGAAAATATTCAAAAGCTACCTGGTCCCTTCTATTTACAGCCCACTAATTAAACTGTGTCATCAATGTAAATTGAAATTGAGTTCTTAAATTATAATATCAGTATTCTGAAACATCTTCGCAAGCAGTAATTATGCAATCTTCTTTCCTTTGCTGTTCCGCAGACTCACAGTTGTGATATTTCTCTTTTTATATTTAGCAAAGGATTACATGCTGCAGCTTAAATTGACTATTTTCTTGTCTTAATGATGACCTGGCTTGTAGAATCTCATCATAAAATGTTCAAAGTCATTCTAAATGAATGCAATCAACCTGTTTCTAGAGATGTGCATGGGAAAAATTCATAGTGATTTCTCCATATATTATAAGAAGTGTACTTAATAGAAATTTCAATAACTATCATCAGTCTTGAATGTATGATGTTATCTCTTAAGCTAAAATAATATTAATCTTTGAAATTCTTCTTGCCATTGAATGAGTTTGCTTTTGGATTAATTATATTTTCAGTAGAATTTAGGCTTCAGAAAGGAAAAGACCCTCAAACCAAACTTTAAAGAATGAGAATTGAGAAGGCAGAATTATTGAATGCCGTTTTCCTCCCAGAGAACATGGATGATCTGACATTATCATAAATAGCTCATTTAAATCCATTAATATATTTCTGCTCCTGTCCCTCAAGTACTCTTCATATGTCATCCTCTCTTGCTTCTGTTTTATTTTCCTTGTCTTCAATGTCTGTTCACCAGCCTTCTCGATATTATTTAATATGGTATTTGAAATGAGATAATTCTACAGGTTGCTGTCTGCCTTGGGCTTTCCAGTGTGGAAATGTTATTTTGCTATGTAAGTCTATGAATGGTTTAATTCTAGAATTTGAGCAATTTATGTAAAAAAATTAGTAAGAAAAGACAAAAGGGCAAAAAAATAAAAATCATTCAAAATATCTGTCAGTAAAACCGGAAGGTTAACTTGTTGCTACCATTTTACCAAGCATCTTTTCTAAGCTACCTAAAATAGCATTTTACTAAGACAGAATTTTCTTTTTTTTAATTATTATTATTAATTTTATTGTCATCCTCCTGCCTCCTATTACCTTGGCTTGCCAACTAGTTAGCACTTCTGCTGAACAGAAGGGGCCTTGCTCCTCATTCCCACCTCTCAGAGCCTTGCTGTCCTCCCAGGATGCCGATAGGGGTGGGGAACCACCAGGATGCCCCTACTCTGAGAAAGCCCTCCAAGCTTACTGTATACATCTAGAAATGACAGGGATTAAAACTAACCTACCCCCTCATTTAACAATTTTAACTTGGTCTGTATTAAGGCTGAAAAAATATTCTGCATTAAAGTTGAAGAATTATTTTAATGCTGGTATATGTTTGATGCTTTCATCACAAAGATTTCTGGTGTATGTCATAACAGAAACACCCCAACTATTTAAATCATCTCACTGGAAAAGTAAAATGAAGTTTTCACACAATGGAAGAAATCAAACAATCATTTTAAGAATCTGAGATGTGTATTAAATCATATCATAGTAATGAATCATAGCATAGGTAGTTTTGTATTTCAGAAACTGAAGAATGATCGGTATCTGTTTTACTTCATTTGCCAGAACTCATGTGATGAGCTGATAATAATAATCATATTGAGTGCTTTTGAAGACCTTGTATTTCCTCTTTCTTTTCCAAAATGTGAAAGGATTTAAGAGTACTATGTGAATCCACTCTAGCTGTCCCTGACTTTGCTGTGGATCAGAAGGGAGAGTCTATGAATTTGCATTTAGATGTGATTCCCTAGTGAAAAGCCAGACTTCCAGCCCTAGTTTAAAGAAATAATTAGGTCCTCTAGTGTAAGATGAATGAGCCTCCTTCTGAGTGGATGTTTCATTACATTTAGCATCTCAATGTACAATATCTGTTTTTATTTGTTTTGATTATTCACATAGATGCTCATTTGTATTTGCAATGCTGTTGGGGTTCTTTATAAACTTTTAATTTGAAAGGTTTCTAAAAATGTCCCCCTTCTACAATTGGTGCATTCTCTATGACATCGAATGTCAGTCTCTGGATTTGTTTTATATTAGCTAATATAAACTCAGTGTTTTTTTTTTTTTATCCTTGTCTTGTTCAGTTAAATCATAGGATATTTAGATCTAAGAGATTGTAACAAATCCATAGTTTGCTTTCTTATGCTAAAACTGAGAATATACACTCGGGAGTTTTGACTGTTATTATTTGTATCAGTGCTGTGTCAAAATACCATGACAAAGGCAATTTAAATAAAACTATTTATCCTGAGTCACATCATGTTTCAAGGCTATAGCCCAGCCCGTGCTGTTAGCATAGTCATGGCAGCAGGAACAGAGACAGCTGGTCTTACTGTGTCTACTGCAAGGGAACAGAAAGTGGTGACTGTGAGTTCTCAGCAAACTCCTTACTGTTTATTCAGAATCTCAACCAATGAGATGGTGCCATACACAGTTAAGGTCGCCTTACCTCAGTCAGCATAATGTAGATAATCCATCACAGGCATATCGTATCTAGATAGCCCCTCATTATTGTGCCTAGGGGTTTGTCTTCTAAATAAATAGATTAGGTCAGATTGATAAAAATGTTAAATATCAGCGCTGGCTTATATAAGGAGATGCACAAGGAAGAGCAGTCGCTAACACCTAAGTGTGTCTTCTGGTAGGTTTCTACTACTCTGCAGCATTATTCTCTTGAAATCATTCTTTAATAAAAGTAATTACTATTGAGTAATTATTATTTAAATAGCTTAAATATATAAATTATTAATTTAATTATATATAATTAAATTTAATTTATGCACATTTAAAATGATTAAATATATCATGAATAATCTATAAGTTACATATATATTTAATAACTAAATTTTATTTAAAATTAAAAATTATATATTAATGATATATAATTGTTAAACAATTTCTTGGATCCAACATTACCATATCAAAATTTTTTACTGAGCCTTTCATATGCTATGCAAGCTCTGAAATAAATTTTTGGATACATCTTCTGACAAAATTTAGTTTGATGAAAAGATGATAGCCACCCAAAGTCTGCCCAAGGTAGATGAAACTGACTTTCATTATAATTCTCCGGGTGGTATTTTGTAAAGCCACTGGCGATGATAAGGGTCTGTAAATGACGAGAAGACGTTGTCACAACTTTCAAGAGTGAGGCATTCCTGTACATCATAGGCACTTCTTTTCACAAAGAATAAATCTAAACCTTCGGTTGAATGCAAAGAATAGACTTTGATCTACTCCAAGTTTTAAATTACTATTTACATACCTGGTGTACTGTGCTATGGGATTTTAGTAATTCAGTTCAACAATGTATGTTAAGGTCTATCAGGCAGGACCTAGATACAGGAAAATGCTTATAGTATCTACAGGAACATTAGAAGATTAAATATGTCATTCTGAGTGAAATTTCCCAAAGTAGTAGTAGTAGTAGTAGTAGTACTAGTGTGTGTGTGTGTATTAATGAGAATTCAATATTGTGATAATACTCAACAACTCATTTAGTGAGCTGAAATTAATGAAAAACTTGTTATCTTTAACATTTGGTCACATTGATGATTGTGGCATACACTAAGATGCTAGATAAATGTGTAAGTCTATGACAAGTCAAAGCCATTTCAATGGAAACAGTACTCTCATGCCATTAATGTATCATGAGGAGATTTGCATATATTAGCATCTTTTAATACCTAACTCTAAATTATAACTACAGATAGACTCATTTGTTAAATAAAATAATTTCTCTCCTTTTAATGAGTTTGAAAATGCTGGTTTTGTCTGTTAATCAAAGACCAAATAAATCATTGAAACTTCTGTTCTCCTTAATGTATGTATATACATTATTGAAATAATTACAAATCCAATAATTTAAAATTAACTACTTATTGTTTATGCTCAAGGTAGTAGCATGAAATTGAAGTTACACATATGCTACCACACACATTTTTAAAAGTCTTTTTAGTGGGCTCATGTCATTATAAACATTAAGATAACTTCCCATAGTTATTATTTCCAATTTGAAACTTAACTTCCAAACATGGTGGAACATACTCAAAGCAGTAGATCTATGTAAAATAAACCTTAAAATATAAAATTTACAATACACATGGAAGAAGTAAAATGCTAGGCATAAAGTTGCATTCCCAAATCAATTCCAATTGAATACTACTTATATTTTCCTTTAATTGCTCTTATTATAGGGAAAGAACATAGAAAACAATTTTGAGAGTGAAAATTCTCTCTGCAATACTCTCAAAAATCGATACAGCCAGATACCATTCTAAGCACCCTCAGGCTTGAAATAATCAAAATAGATATTTCCACTAGCTCAGATACAGTCAGGATGCCAATGTCCACGGGCAGGTATCCCTAACTGAGTGCATGCTTGAGGACTCAAAAGGTAGCTTGGGAATAGACTACAGCCAAAGGGAAGCCCATAATATGAGGTCAGAATGTTGGAGGATCAGGAAGTTTGGTAATATAACAGAGTTGAGGACAGTCTTCATAACCTTTTTCTGACTGGTCTAATTCATAGAGTTCAAAGGTCAAAGAATATTAGAGACAACAAAGTGTCCCTTCTACTTTTTCATTCTATTTAGATGCCACACTATATTGTTGATGGTCAATCTTTTTATAGATTTTGCTGACTCAGTTGGATATCAGCTCATAAAATTTTCACAGCTGTACCAGGAATTACCACTTGACCAGCTACCTGAGCATTCTTTAGCACAGTCAGCATGGCACACACAACTGCCCGTCACACATGTTATCTTCGAGTTGCACACGAGAAGCTCTTTTCTCCAGGAGGATTCTTTTTAGAATCCTCATTCTTAATGAACATTGCTCCTCATATGATATTACCCTCCAATTTAAGTAAGCATTAGAGATTTGGGAGGTTGAGATGTATACCTCTGTGTTAACACTAACAATTGCTTTAACTGATAATTTTTTATCTAGGCTTCTCTATAATTCTTGTATATTAGACATAATTAAAAAAACAGAAGAGACTCAGCAGGTTACACAAACAAATAAATGCATGTCATTTAATAATAAGACCCATTGGTTTTTTTTTTTTTGTTTTTTTTGGGGGGGGGTTGGTTTTTCGAGACAGGGTTTCTCTGTAGCTTTGGTGCCTGTCCCAGAACTAGCTCTTGTAGACCAGGCTGGCCTCGAACTCCCAGAGATCCGCCTGCCTCTGCCTCCCGAGTGCTGGGATTAAAGGCGTGTGCCACCACCACCCGGCAACAATAAGGCCCATTGTTAATAGGAAAAAGTTCAGATATTATTTAGGAATTATTGAGTTTGAATGCACGTACATAAAAGAAATAAATACAGGTAATTTAAAATAAGATACATTTCTAATAGAAAAAAGTTTAGGTATGATTTAAGAATAATCGAGTTTGAAAGGACTCTAGCTAAATCTTGCAAACCAACTAAGTTGGGAGGCATAAACAAATGACAGGCAGCGGCAGCCGGATGCATGAAAATCTGCAAGCAAAAATGTGAGCGAGCATGGGGTATACCAAAGAGAAAACACGTCCATATGGAAACGTAATGCTCACTTCATCACACATGGATTATGAGCCATATGGCTGCAGAATTTGCTAGAAAGTGGCAGATAAAGAAGTGGGGGAGATAAGGCACTGCAGGTTGCCCATCTAGTAGGCATTCATCCTGCTAACGAAACTGGCTTCAGAAACCCATTTGCATTTTAATTATAGCTTCAGGCTTGGTTTATTCCTAGGCACAGGAGGAAAGACAAGGCAGGTAAAGTCCCGTGTAAGGAAACCGAGGTGCACGCATTGCTTCCTGCCCCCACCCCAACTGGCATAAACAGGAGAATGTCGTGCAACACAACTAGAGCTGCTGAAAGTCTACTCCTGTTCTTGTGATACCTCATACACTTAAATAGATTATTCAGTCCCCACTCATTGAGATAGCCACAAATTTCATTTCATAATATCATATTTTGAGTATGTCCAAGGTGCTCCATAGAGTGGGAAGTTTAGAGCAAACTTCATTTGCGCATCATTTATTTTAATTTGAATGGATTATTCTCTAAGTTTTTTTTTCAATGGAAACAATAACCCCTTGGTAACATTGGGTGGAAAAAGTAAGAAGCATTCATCATATACAATAAGAAGATAAAGGTAGGGAAGAGGTTAAAGGAAAGAAATAAAAGCTACTATTAAAGCAGGGAGGTGGTGGCGCACATCTTTATTGCCAGAGCTTGGGAGGAGGAGACAAGCAGCTCTCTGTCTCGTCTACCGAGCAAGTTCCAGGAAGGCTCCAAAGCTACAGAGAAACCCTGTCTTAAAAACCAAAAAGAAAATAAAGGCTACTATTAAATAGTTCCTTTCCTCTTCTAAACACTGGTCCCGAAGAGAAAGTGCTTTATGACAGAATTCTTTTCCCAGGTGGGTATGGTACTGATCATAACAGATTCACCGTGATGAAAGCTTGGTTGTGCCAGGATCTCTGGATTACATGCACATGTTCATTGGTAAGGCAGCAGGACTCTGGTTGGGGTTGGGGGGGGATGAGTCTTAGATTAAAGATGTTTTAATTGCGTGAGAAGTGTTAATAGCCAATCCTCTTCCAAACAGGAAACTGTTACACCATCATTCCACTGGTCTGCTTATCTGAAACTGGTCATCTTGTACAGATTCACAGTACTTTGGCTCTCTGAACTGGAGCTCCTCATATTTCCTCCTGAGGCTAACATAGTACACACTTCAGTTCTTTGGCCTCCATGTTCTTTCAATTTGCTTGCATTTTTTTATTTTCAAGCAAAATGATGTCTTTAAACACTTCACATAAATTGCTACCACTGCCACTAACACCTTAGCTGCCTTAGCTGAATTATTTATTTATAACAGTACCCACTTCCACATGGAATTGTTTTAATGCTTATTCTTGTCTGATATAAGTTATTCTTGTAAATTTAGACTTGTAGAAATTGGACTGTGGGTGTTAAAAGGGCTGGTCTCCTTCATCCCCATCTCTCACATGTTTGTCTCAAGTATCTTCCAGGATTCCCTATGCTAGGGCAGGCTTGACCTTGGCTTTAGAATATGGAGGAAGGAAAATAGAGAACAGGTGAAGGCATTGAAATCTGTGCCCTGGAGAACAGCTGGAATTATTCGAATAGATGTGACTATCATTAATCTCATAACAAAAACAAATGTCTGAGGTAAGAATGAGAAGCTGGCCAAAGTGTCCTGCTCTTGGCAAGAACATCTCATTTGGGAAGTCCAGGCCAACTGTTTCTGCAGGGTTTTCCCAGTCATGTCTGCTGCATACAGAAAGCTGTTTTAATGGTGCTTTGAAATTTGTTCTTTTAGTTGCTATACACCTAATAAGCTTGCTTATGTAAGTGTTCACTCATTACTATCATGAATCATTCTCTGTACAGAACATTTCAATTACTCTGGAATAGTGAATCTTGAGAAGATAGGAATTTTGTCAGTTTGTTCCCTATTCCCTCAGGGTCCAGAAGTGTGTTGGGTAAAAAGTTGACATTCAAGAAATATTAATAAATAAACAAATATATCTTACTAACTAGAGATAAACTATGTGAAACAAAGTCAGTTCTAAAACAGATCATTTCTTTTTTAAAACCACTGGCTCCTGAATTACAGTCTGTGTTTTCTTTTACAAGTGTGTGTGTGTTGAAGGACAGCAGCATGTTCTCAAGTTTATTAGGTCCATAGTAGAGGTCAGGAAGTTAAGATTCACATCCTACATTAAGGCACCGTTAATGTTTTCCTTTCTCGTTTATGAGCTAGACAGCCTCTAGCACATACAATATTAAAAGATGGAAAGGACTAGAAAGATGATTCAGCAGGTAAGTGCTCATACCGCTTTAACAGAGGGGCCAAGTTTATCTAGCACCCACAATGGGCAGCTCCAAGCTGCTTGTAGCCCAAGCTCGAGGAGAATTAACACCCTCTACTGGCGTCTGCAGGCCCCTGCACTCAAGTACACACGCACCCACACACACAGACACATCACATCACACACACGCATGCATGCACTTGAAATAAATCTTCCAAGGGTGGAAATGAAGACTGCTGATATGAAAAAAAAAAAAGGTTTACTCAACTCTAGCACTGGTGTGACCCCTGTTCCTTCTGAGCTTGGTCTGCAGTGAACACTTTTGTTAAGGGAATAGATGTGGTTCCTTAAGAGCAGACCTTTCGCTGCTGAGGAACTCTCCTCACAGACCCTGCAGTGCAGGAAAGGCTTCTGTTGACTGTGAATTCTCTACCTTTTTGTGGAATTTTTATCAAAAGTGGTCACACCATTCTTCTAGGGGGCTTACTTGGAATCTCTTTTTAGCAACCCCGATCTAGCTTTCATCAAACTGGATGCAGTAACCTTACGAAGCTGAGGAATAGCTTCCTGGCAAGCTAAGGAAAACACCAACTAAACCTATTAGCGTGCTGAACATGAAATGCCACCCAAATGCTCTGTCTGGGAAGAACGTGAAGCTTCTCTGATTTCTGAGAGGCCCTGCAGTGCCCACCCTGTCTCCAAGCTCTACTGCCCTCTCATTGGCCTTTGACTGCCCTCTAAGTCTGAATTGTGCCAAGAATATCCATCCACTCATGCCCAGAGCACAGACATGATTCATTATTTTGCAGAGGTGGTGAATATGACATTGAGATTACCCCATTAGTCAACTCATATCACGCATGTAAACTTGCTCTATTGTGCAAGGTGATTCTGCTTCTCTGTGACCCTGCTCCCTGAGCTATCAAAAGAAAGCTAAAATTCTTGGCACAAGTACGGTAATTTTTAAATAAAAATTTCATTCTTTAAAAAGATATCAGTGATGTCTACTAACGCCAAAATGTTCTTTTTCTCTAAATGTTTATGCTTGTCCATGTATGCCTATTTATATTAGCTGGAAGTCACATATGGCAGGTTTGTATGTATCTTAAGTTTAGCAATAGTATAAATACAAAAAATTTGAAGGTTGCCTACAAGGTCATCACTAAATATTATATGTGTGTGCTTGGACCCATATACATGAACAATGGATAAATATAGGGAAAAAAATCTCCATCTGAATCACCACTGTAACTTAGAAAAGATAGCTTTAGTAAGTTGATACACTAATAAGATGCATATGCAGTTTTGATACTAACAAAACCATGTGAAACATTGGTCTATAAGATTTTTTTCATTAACAATAGTATATTATTAACATACTTTATGGACACCCAATGCATCTCATTTATTTGTGGCTATAGGGTTTTCCTGTCCATGCAACCAGTGGAATTTAAGACTTACATGAAATGCCATCCTAATTGTCACAACAACCCTTCTAGCCTTCAGTTCTGTAGATCTGTGGTGGTCATTTTCTTTCAGAATGACTTGGCAACATTATCTTTATTCTTTCACACAAACTTTGAAACAACTTTGAAAGCTTGGAAGAATCAATACCTCAGTGACTCACAAATTTGCATCACAAAGATGGTAGCTATAACTTGAGGGTGAATTATGGAGTTGAAATATAATCCTTACACACAGGATCATGGCATGCCATACTTTTGCATTTGTCCTTGCTGAGGTTACTCCTTTGATTGACATTCTGCTCCTCAATATCATTATCTAGTCTTTATCTTAAATGTCAGTCATGAGCAACGACAAATGGGTCCTAACATGTGTCAGAAGAAATTTTACAAATCAGTCCACAGTCCATTTTCTACACTTATGATCATAAGTGCTGCCTTTCTGTTTCCTCTCCTCAAATACCTTCAGGTATTAATATTTTTACAGCTTTAAAGTGGAGCCATTTTCTCACATTACTGTTTTATTCCATAATGCAAATAATCAGCATTATAAAAATGTATCTTTTCCCCTTTGAAGTCTCAAGAAAGAGATTACAATTTCAATGAAATATGTCATCTAAAAGATGCATTTTTTTCCCAAATTAGTTTTCTGGAATAAAATTAGAAGTCCTAAGTATTGCTTTATTTCTTATTTTGAACTGAGTCTCTTTTTTTTTTTTTTTTTTTTTTTTGGTTTTTCGAGACAGGGTTTCTCTGTAGTTTTGGAGCCTGTCCTGGAACTAGCTCTTGTAGACCAGGCTGGTCTCGAACTCACAGAGATCTGCCTGCCTCTGCCTCCCAAGTGCTGGGATTAAAGGCGTGTGCCACCACTGCCCGGCTTGAATGAAGTTACAGGACATCCATCATAGCACTGATTTAAAAATGGTTTATTTTAAATATTTCTTCATGTTCGCTATTGTTGTCTTCAATAAAGCTCTTTTGGTGGCAGAAGCTGGCCACTTGTCAGCTCACTCTGTGACATGACACTTTTCACTGGATCTTTGATTTTGCCTCTGGATGGCTGTGTTCAGGGACCTTTATCTGAGCTCATCTTTACTGTGGTTAAAAGAGGGAGGTGCAAGACCTTCAGTAAAATTTTCCTCCTTGTCCATTTCTCGTTCTAGAAACTCTATACAACTATGAAATTATACCAGATAAATATAAGAGATTATCAGTAATTTAGACATTCATCCCAGACAATTTTTACCATATTTTATTTTTATACAGAATATACATTTCCAAAACAAACATTGGTGCCATGAAACAGCTAGAACTGGCCTGTTTTCTCTGTCAACTATCAATACAAAAAATTAAAGTATAGAAGATCTACATATGAAACTTGAAAATATGTATTGTATTATATATGCAAGAAGTTTCCTAAACCGTCATCCCATTTAAGGATTGTATCTTTTACAGTTTCACAGGAATTGAAAAACCACTGCTTGCTTTCTCCAGAAGGTATTTAGTAAGGAAGCTGGATGCTTATGAAGATGTTCACAGGATCATGGGAAATGTAGGTGTTAGTTTGTGGATGAAAAACAGAATTAAAGTTGAAAAATATAAACATGTCCCATTTAGAGATATTGGTAAGAGAACACCATTGCTTGCCTTTATGTAATCATAATAACCAGGGGTACTGAGGCTCTGGGTCACTGTAGCTCTGGACTGTGAATGGAGACTGAGCTTTTATTTCTCAGGCACCCAAACCCAAATAATCACACAGAAACTATATTAATTATAACACTGTTTGACCAATGGCTCAGGTATATTTCTAGATAGCTCTTACATTTTAAATTAACCCATTCCATTAGTCTTTGGCCATGGCATTACCTCTTTGCATGCATCTTTCCTTGGTATCTAGCTGGCATCTGCTTGACTCTGCCTACTCTCCTACACATCTCTGTTCGGATTTCCTGCCTGGCTTTACTCTGCTAAGCTATTGGCTGGAAGAGACTTATTCATCACCCAATAAAAGCAACACACAGACAGAAGGATATCCCATATCACTGGAGCTCATCGGGAAATTGCCATTAACCTGTTCATGTCTGCAGAGTTTCTTGCCTCTTCCTGTCACAGAAAAACCAACCTCAGTCCTCTATTTCAGGTCTTTCATGGATGGAGACTTGTTGGTATTAAATTTAAATCCTGCAGCAAAACTTTGGGAAGTGAAGTCTCCATACTTCTGACTATGAAACAAAAGGAGATACTATGAGTCAGGAAGGTACTGGACATTATCAGAACATGTCTCACTCAGATACCCATTAGTATGATTTTTAACACCTCAGGGTTTCTTTGGAGACCCATGGCACATATATTTATCTTGAATTTAGCTGACACTTATTTCCCTTTGAAACTCATTTGACTGTCCCTGTTTCCCAATCAGAAAAAAAAAGCAAATTAATGCTTCTCAGCATGGCAGTCTTGTCAGAATTATCTTCTTGGATTATAGTTTAAACAGGCCGTAATAACTGAACTCAGGAGGGCAGACCTATCACCTCTTTATTATTACTTTCTTCTACTATGAAAGTGAGAGAATGAATTATAAAACTTTGCTAGCACTTTCTCAGTGCCAAACCAAATTAATACAGCCTACATTCCCTTAGGTCATATTTCCATAGAAGAAGATTAATGTGTTTTCAATCTGGTTAGGTGGGTTTTGGATAACCAAAGTTCCTGTCAGTTTTATTGAATCATTCATGAAATTGATTTGAACTTGTAGAGGATTCTCTCTATCTTCAAAGACTAATTTGGTTATTTAGGGATGAATTTTATGCAGTTTTCAAAATATATTTTGTGACTCCATTTTAATTAGCCTCAGGTTTATATAATCTTGGTTAGTTGCCAATAATCTTATTCTCAGTGGCTATGGCTCTCAGGAATTTGGAAACCAAATTTTAATTTATATCCCTCAATTTTTAGCTCCAGACTTCTTATAAAATTTCTGTCTTAACTTACACACATTTCTTTTTATTTTTTTTTATTCATCTTCTTTTCTATTGATTTCATTGAGCTATACAGTTTTCTCTGCTCCCTTCCTTTCCTCTCCCCTCCCCTTCAACCCTCTCCTATGGTCCTCATGCTCCCAATTTACTCAAGAGATCTTGTCTTTTTCTACTTTTCATGTAGATTAAATCCATGTATGTCCCTCTTAGGGTCCTCATTGTTGTTTAGATTCTCTGGGATTGTGAATTGTAGGCTGATGTTCTTTGCTTTATGTCTAAAAGCCACTTATGAGTAAGCACATATCTTATACCTGTAAGAATGGCCAAGATTAAAAACACTAATGACAACTTATGCTGAAGAGGATGTGGGGTAAAGGGAACACTCCTGCACTGCTGGTGTGAGTACAAACTGGTATGGTCCTTTGGATATCAATATGGCGATTTCTCAGAAAATTAGGGAAACAACCTTCCTCAAGACTCAGCAATACCACTTTTGAGTATATACACAAAGGATGTTCAGTCATACCACAAGGACATGTGCTCAGCTATGTTCATAGCAACATTGTTTGTCATAGCCAAAACCTGGAAACAACCTAAATGCCCCTCAACTGAAGAATAGATAAGAAAATATGTGGTACATTTACAAAATGGAACACTACACAGCAGAAAAAATAATGACATCTTGAAATTTGCAGGCAAATGGATGGACCTATAAAACACCATATTGAATGAAGTAACCCAGACTGAGAAAGACAAATTACAGAAATTTCTTAATACTAAAATCACTGCTGCATCAAACCAAAATGCTACGTATCTCTTCAGCATAAGGAAAATGGAAATGTCGGTGAGCTACAACTGCAAACCCACTACAATGACAAGTTTAAAATTTTTACACTAGGTTTGGCAGGGATATGGAAAGCACTGAAACTTTTTTAGAAATATAAAATGATAAAACTATCTGGCAAACAGTTTTTAAAATATTAAATATATGCCCATTAGATTGACCAGCCATTTTCTTTGTTAAATCTTTACTGAAGATACTGAGAACTCAAGAACAATGGCAATGGGTTTTTGATCCTACTGCACGTATTGGCTTTGTGGGAGCCTAGGCAGTTTGGATGCTCACCTTACTAGACCTGGATGGAGGTGGGTGGTCCTTGAACTTCCCACAGGGCAGGGAACCCTGATTGCTCTTTGGGCTGACGAGGGAGGGGGACTTGATTGAGGGAGGGGGAGGGAAATGGGAGGCGGCGGTGGGGAAGAGACAGAAATCTTTAATAAATGAATAAATAAATAAAAAAATGAAAGCAACTATTCAATAAAGATTTATTTATAATTATAAAATCTGTATTTGTAATAGCATGAAATAGTAAAAACTCAAACACCAACTAACAGATGGATGGTTAAATAAATGGAATAAACAATTAAACATTCACCTTAGCAAATGAATGATAAGGTAGTTATAGTCAGTGGGTGGGAATTAAAATCAGTAAGTATTGAGTAACCCCATTTACACATTACCCTGGAAAATATACAGTGATCTATATAAAAAAGGAAGCAGAGAAAGATTGCTTTAGGATAAAAGATGAACAGTCAGGAGCAGCATGTTAGGATTGGGGCTTTAGGAAGAGTTTCTTGTGATGGGTATGATCTAATATACATATACTCATGTGTGAAATTTCTGAAGAATAAATAAAATTAAAAACAACAATATAGGTACAATCATGGCTTAATTAGAATTTCTGTCTTAAGAAAAGAATTACTTTTCTGTGGCTGTGATACTATTTTGTGACAAAGGCAACTGATAAAAGGAAGGATTTGTTTGGACTTATGAGTCAAAGAGGATGCCTCTATAATTCCAGGTGTACCAGCAGCCTGGCAGGCAAGGCGGCTAAAGAAAAAAGGCAGTAGCACACATCTTCTAATGCAATTCCAATAGGGAACACCTGGAATTTGTGTGGTTCCCTCTACTTTCTAGCAGACTTGGTCTCTGAACAGCAGTAACGTTGGAGTGATGACGTGGGACTTAAGAAATGATTAATTAAAAGACACTATTCTTCTATTTTTCCTTCAGTTAAATTGTGTACAAGACACAAAAGCAGCACAAAGGAGAGAGAACAAACCAGAAATTAAATAACCCTAGTGACTTACTTTCTACAGCAAAGTCATGACTCCTAAATCCCCTGAAACACCATGACCAGCTTGGGATACGGAGTTCAAATGCCTGACCCTACAGGAGACATTTCTCTTTCAAATCACCACACCACACAACTGGTAGTGATTTTTGTTTTAATTGGGTTGCTATTGTGATAAAACACCATGATCAAAACCAATTTCAGGCATAAGAGGTTAATTATATCTTAAAACCCCTACATCACCATTCATCACAGAGAGAATCCAAGACAGGAACTCAAGCAGGAACTATGAGGGAATTTTTTCTTAGTTGCTTGCTTCCAGGATCACTTTCAACCACCACTTTTGTATCTCCCAGGACCACTTGTCCAGGAGCGGCAATACGCACAGTGGCCTGAGCCCTCATACCTTAGTCAACAGTGAAGAAAAGAAACACAGGCATTGCCTACTGGCAAGGTGATGGTAATGTTTAATTGAGATCCATCTTCCCAAGTGATTCTAGTTGGAGTCACGTTGACAAAATCTAGCCAGTAATTGGTTTCTTTTGAGATTCAGTCAAAAGAAAAACAGGGCGAGAGCTAAATGAAAGTAGCTGGAGAACCCTCTTCTAAACCGGCTAATTACAGGCTTGATGGCCAGAGATCTTGATTCCTGTCCATGGATTTTTACATGGCATTGCTTCTGTGTCTTGTACATAATTCAAATGAGGAAAAAAAAGAAGAATGATGTCTTTTAATCAATCATCACAGAAGTGCCATGTCATCACTCAGCCTTGCTGTTGTTCAGAGAAAAATCCTGCTAGGAAATAGGAGGGAACTACACAAATCCCCCGTTGGAGTTTCTGCCCTCAATAATGATGAACTTTTACATGGAAATGTGAGTGAAATAAACCCTTTCCTCCCCTAGTTACTTTTGGTCCTGATGTTTCATCACAGCGATGGCAACCCTGTTTCATTGATGTGTTACAGAAAAGTTTATATTTAATATTTCAAAAGAATCAGAATGCAGCTCCAGTCTCTTTAGAACTCTTTGTGCTTCAGGGTCTTTACAGAAGGTTTCAGAGATTATATGCTAGCATTATTTGAGACAGTGAAGGTTCACTGTAACTTCAAAATAGGAGAAAATAATAGGAAGACTCTTGAGTTTCTTATATTCCTCACCAAAATATTAGATACTTTCAGAGTATTTATTACATAAGACTTAAAGTAATATTCTAAAAAGTATGTTTTCAATAAAATATAACACTATACTATATGTGAGTGTAGATAATATGAAATATCTACCTTGATTTTATTTCCTATACACAATTTGAACAATTAACTAAGCAATAAACAAAATAAACAAAATTGCTTCTTAAAAGCAGACCAGAAGCCCTTTGTCTCAGCTAGTAGCTCCCTCAGGAACTTGCTGGGACCCCACTGGCCAAAGAGGGAATCTGACAAGGAATCTTCACTCTCCCATCTCGTCTTCAATTCCAGTCCTATAGCATCATCTGCAGCTTTCTAGGAGACCATCGGCTGTGACCTCTCTGACTCCTTTTCCAGGGATCTACAAAGATCCTAGTGGCACACCTAACTTTCCACTCTCATATGGACCTTCTTCTCTCTACTCCAATTCTTTCTTTCTTTCTTTCTCTCTTTCTTTCTTTCTTTCTTTCCTTCCTTCCTTCCTTCCTTCCTTCCTTCCTTCCTTCCTTCCTTCCTTCCTTTCTTTCTTTCTTTCTTTCTTTCTTTCTTTCTTTCTNTTCCTTCCTTCCTTCCTTCCTTCCTTTCTTTCTTTCTTTCTTTCTTTCTTTCTTTCTTTCTTTCTTTCTTTCTTTCTTTCTTTCTTTCTTTTGAGCCAGGGTTTTTCTGTAACTTTGGAACCTGTCCTGGAATTAGCTCTCATAGATGAGGCTGGTCTCGAACTCACAGGGATCCACCTGCCTCTGCCTCCCAATTTACTCCACCTCTTTCTAACCTATTTTCATCCTTGGTGTCAGCTCCCCACTACCTAGAAACAAGTTTTGCCCTAGGCCCTAAGTTACTACACCTGGCAGGATCTGAAAAGCATTTCCTATCAGGCAATTCTTGGCCACCACACTGTTCTGAGAACCATAGAGGGCAACAAAAAACAAGGAATGGAACATAAGACCAGATATCAACACCTAGAATTACAATGATCATAAATCCAAATGCTTAACTGCCAGTGTAAAACCATAACCAGTAACATCCAGGTAAATATATCTCCACTAGAGTCCATATTTATCTACTACAGTAGAGCCTAAAATACAATATGGTTCGTACATAAGACAAGGACCTCGAAATAGCTACTCTGAATATGATCTATGACCTTAAAGAGGATATGAGGAAATTCATTAATAAAATATATGAAAACAAAAATAGTGGGATTATTTGAAGAAAACTGTTCAATAAATGAAAGCAAAAATGAAATAACAAAAAAAAACAAACAGAGGGAAAACTGGGAAACTGAAAATGAAAAATTTAGGAACTCAAATAAGAAATTCAGAGGCAAGCCTCACAAACATAATACAAGATATGGAAGAATCTCAGGCATTGAAGACAAGATAGAAAAAAATGGTTACTCCAGTCAAATAAAATGTTAAATATAAAAAAATCAGGCAATAATATTCAGGTAATAAAGGATACTATGAAAACATTTAGGTAATATAGAATACTATGAAAAGACCAAAAATGATAATAGACATAGAAGAATAAAAAAAAACCTAAGCCAAAAACATTGAAACTATTTTAAAGTAAATCATAGAAGTAAATTTCCCTAATATAATGAAGGGACAAAAATCACAAAGGACACAAAACAGACTGGACCAAAAGAAAAAAAAAAAAACATTCCCTAGTATACATAATAATTACAACATCTAACATATAGAATAAAGAAATAAAATTAAAACCAATAAGGAAAAAAGACCAAATAACATGCAAAGGCAGACCTACTAGAATAACAACTGATTTTAATGGGGACTCTAAGAAACGTATCTTACCAAGACGGATAGACATCACCTCAGGGTAAAAGTATGAAGAAATATATCCTAAGCAAATGGGCCTAAGAAGAAAGTTGGTGTAGTCATTTTAATATTTGTCAAAATAGACTACAAAACAAAACTAATCAGAAGAAATACATACTCATCAAAGAAAAAGTATACCCAAAATGATAATAAATTTTTAACACCTGTGCTTAAAATGCAAAGACACCAAAGTCTGTGAAAGAAACATTACTACAGCTTAAATCACATATTTACTCTCACACACTGAGCGTGGGAGACTTTTGAATACCCTGCTCTTGCCAATAGACAGATCATCTAGACAAAAAAAAAAAAAAAAAAAAACCAGAGAAATAATAAAGCTAATTAGCAATGTAAACCAAATGGATCTAAGATATATTTACAGATCATTTCATCCAAAAATAAATCAGTATACCTTCTTCTCAGTAGCTCATGAAACTTTCTCCAAACTTTCTGCAAAATTAACAACATACTCAGACATAAAACAAGTCTCAATGATAAATGAAATCCGAAAAACACTCTGCATTCTATGAGACCACCGTACCGTGGATTAAAGTTGGCTGTGAACAATAGCAGAAAGCTTGTAAACTCATGGAAAATGGAAAAACTCACTACTCAATGAAAAATGGGTCAAGACAGATACTAAGAAATTAAGTACTTTTTTTGAGACAGGGTTTCTTTGTATAGCTCTGGCTGCCCTAGATCTGTAGACCACGCTGAACTTGAACTCACAAAGATTCACCTGTTTCTGCCTTTTGGGCACTGGGACTAAAGGCATGTGCCACCACTACCCAACCTTATAAATACTGATTTTTCATTTTGTTTTATTTTTAATTTTATTATTTCAAAACAGGGCTTGTCTGTATAGTCCTGGCTACCCTAGAAGTTGTTCTGCAGATCAGGCAGTCCTCAAACTCAGAGAGATCTCAGCCTCCCAAGTGTTGGGATTAAAGGTATACCACCACCACCTGTTAAGTACTTTTTATAATTGAAAAAAATGAATGCACAGCATACCCAGACTTATGAAACATGACAAAGGCAAGTTCACAGCATTACGTTCCTACATAAAAGTATGAGTGAGATCTCATATTAGTAATATTAATGGAACACACAAGACACAAAATTTCTAGAACAAAAAGACAACACCCAAAAGAAGCAGATGGAAAGAAAAACAAAAGTTGGGCCTGAAATTAATAAAATAGAAACAGAAAAACAATAACAGTAGCAACAACAACACAAAAGAAAGAATAAATGAAAAGAAGAATTCTTCGAGAAAATAAGTAAGATTGGCAAACCCTTAGCCAATTTGACTAAGGCAGAGAGAAGATTCAAATTAGCAAAATTAGAGACAAAAAAAGGAGTCATAAGAACAGTCACCAAGGAAATACAAAGAATCAAAGACTTGTCTTCTCCCAAATTGGAAAATCTAAACAAAATGGTAATTTTTCTTGGCATATATCACCTACTAACATTAAATCAAGAGCAGACAAGCAATTTAAACAAACCTATAATTCTTAGTGAAATAGAAGCAATTTTTAAAAGTTTTGCAATCAAAAATTACAGCACAAGACCATATAGTTTCAACACCAAATTCTACCAGACTTTGAAAGATTTAATTCCAATATTCCTCAAATGATTCCACAAACTAGAAACAGAAGGAACATTACCCAATTTTTTTAATGAGGCCACAGTTACAAAGACCCAACAGGAAAAGAAAATTACAGATCTTTATGAAAATGGATGTAAATTTCTCAAGTTCATACCTCCAAAACAAATCAAACAACAAATAAAAAAAATTATCTACCATGATCAAGTAGTAGTCATCCAAAAGATTGGGGATGGATCTACAAATGTAAATCAGTACAAAAAATTTACCATTTAAACAAACTGAAAGAAAAATAATATACAGTCATCTCTTTCGATATGGAAAAGGTACTCTATCAAAATCCATTAGCCCCTTATAATAAAAGATACAGAGAGATTAGGCAGATGATAGACATAACCCAACTGCAGAGAGCGACAGTCCTTGGAATTCTCAGTCATAAAATGAATTTCTCCATTAAATTCTTCCCCTCGGGATCAGAGATTGTGGCAATATGTACAGAGACTGCTCCAGTCTGCACCAGATGGTGAGCCAGCCCTGACAGAAGTAGACACAATCCCCCTTCCCTAACACAGTCAATTGATAACCACTTGCAAATGAAAAATGAGTTCTTTCCAAAGGAATCTAAGGATCAAACCATTCACAGAAGTAGAAGGCCAACACAATATGAACTCTAAGGCATCTTTTGAGGTTCTTAGTCTCATAATGTTTTGACAGGATACTCTTTAAAACCTTTTTTATACATTATGTTTTTTTTTTCCTGGTTTTATGTGCTTAGAGAATTCTTGTGAGTAGGAGCATGCATGTCTCTGCCTCTGCAAGGAGGCTGCTTCTTCATCCCAGCCACCCAGCTAGCTTAGCCTGGAAATAACTACACAGAAACTGTATTAATTAAATCACTGCTTGGCCCATTAGCTCTGTTTTCTTATTGGTTAATTCTTACATCTCAATTTAACCTATTTCTATTAATCTGTGTATTGCCTTGTGGCAGTGGCTTAGCGGGAAATATTCAACATGTCTGACTCTGGCGGTTCTATTGAGGCTCTCTCCTACTCTGCCTTTCTTCCTCCCAGCATTCAGTTCTGTCCCTCCCCCCCACCTAAGTTCTGCCCTATCAACTAGGCCAAGGCAGTTTCTTTATTCGTTAACCAATGAAAGCAACACAAAAATAGAAGGAACTCCTACACCACTTAGGCATATTAGAACTGATTGGAATTACACAGCAGTATCATCAAAGTATTTCATCTGCAAAGTTGGAGAGTTTCTCCACACCTATTGTTTCTTGCACAGCACCGGAGTTTGGTTTCCGGTATCCCAGTAGCTCACAAATAGCCCAGAACTCCAGCTTCAGGGTATCTGATACCATCTTCTTGCCACAGTTGGCAGCTGTGCACATATGAACATAGCATCAAAAGACAAATATGAATGCATATAATTTTTAAAAATCCTAAAAAATTACTCCACCCCTAGTATGCAGAATCTAAGTAAATCGGCTGTGAACTTTGTGCTGGGATGCTTACCCCTGTGTCACTAGCCCTATCTCCCTCCAGAGGCTTGATACAAAGAGTTCCACATCAAGCCTAGCTGGCCCAACCATAACCAACTATGCATGGGCAAGGCACTTGGGCATTTAGTCTCTCTGTAAAATAGAGTAGATCTTTTCTTTGGTATTAAATGGAGTTACTTGAACTAGGCAATCTTGTTTATTAGGAATCTTAATGATAACAAAATTTTAAATCAAAGTGACTTAGTGAATTAAAAAATCATTTTAAAAGGGTGTTGGGAGTATTTATCAACCTAAGAGCTCTTCCTCTTTTACATGGTAGGGATTTCCGGCAATTCAGAGATTTTTCCTTAACTGGTACTGAGCGGGCAGTCCTACAATTAACAATGAAATGAATAACTGGGGTTAGCCTGTAACCCTCAGATGATGTACCGTTTACCCATTCCTTATGATGGTGGGGCATGGTAGAGGGAGAGACCACTCCCTCCAAATTCCATGAGTTTTTATCTCCATTGTAAAAGCTTTTCTTACTGAAATGGAGATGATGGTGGGGCATGGTAGAGGGAGAGACCACTCCCTCCAAATTCCATGAGTTTTTATCTCCATTGTAAAAGCTTTTCTTACTGAAATGGAGAAAGGGATTTTGGATACATACAACTAGCCGGCAGCCATTTCCACCTGTTAAAGATTATATTTCACGTATTAAAGATGATGAAATACCTGGTTCTGTTTTCAAGACTTTATGCCTATGAATTACTATTTTATGTGATGTGACTTTGTCCTCTTTTTGTTTGGCATGTCTTAAATGTGAAGGTGGCTACTATTAAATTACCATGCACAGCTGTTAGTAACTCTATGGTGTGACATTTTCTTACTATAACGAGAAGTCATAAGAAACTTAAGGAAAGCCATTTTGCTATATAACTAACATTTCTTATATTTCGCATAATTCCCAATACAGTGTTCTTAACCAGTGTTGAGGAAAGCTGTAGAGTACCATTTCTTTATTTAACTGTAACTTCAGAGGCACACACAAAAAAAAGGCTAAGTGCTTCCAGGCAGTGTCCACAGAAAGAAACTCTACACAGCCTACTGTCCATACTGCCACAGGGAAGGAGAAGAGCCTGGGAGAGCAATGTTTTTGCTTTCATAAGATCAAAGACAGCCAGGGCTCACTTTTGAGTACTGTCTGTTTTAGTCTCTTTTGAGTAAAGTAGTTTTTAAAATCCTCATGTTTGGGTGTAAGTGGTGCCCATTATGAATATTTTCAATTATGATTGAACAATATTCTAACTTAAAACAAAGACATGAAGGGGAAAAAGCATATCCATAAAACCATGAAAGCATCAACCAGACCAAGTTATACTGAGAGACATATTTTTTCCTTAAACACAGTCTAAAGTCATTTCTGAAGATTTTGTTAGGGTTGTTTAGACTAGATGAGAAAAACATGAAGTGGCTAAATCTCTTTTTTCAAGCGTATGGAGGAATTCCATAAAATTAAAATTGGCTATGATTTCCTTTCTTTCATGGTGAACAGGGTGAAATAAAATAGTATTAAATTAAGCCAGAAGCAATTTATGTTGAATATAATGAAGATCCTTTGGGGTCTCTAAATAGTAGCAGCGTATGCCCTGCAGTGGAATGCTGTAAACTCTGGCTTTCATGATAAACAAAAGGAAGGAGGAGGATGAATAGAAAAAACAAAACTGTGGAGAAGGGAAAGGCTGCATTCCCAGATCAGAGCGAAAACAGCTGTATTTTCTCTCTGGCATTATATCACTTCAACTATGTTGATCATCATTTCCACCCTTTGTACCTTTCCACTGTCTTTTGCAAGGGAGATTGTGCTTTAGGCTAAACCATAAGATTTCTAAACTGTTGCTTAGGAGAGGTTGAAAAGAAACTGAATGGAACTTGGAATAGGCCACGAAGGGCTAGCGATGTCTCGATTGTAGTGAAACTTGGTGCAAAATAACTTAGGTTCTGGGCTGTGCTTGAAACAGCCAGACAGTTGTATGATTAAGAACTGCACAATGAGATCAAGCCTTCCTGTGTGGACTCAAAGGGATATTGGGGCAGAAAATAAGGGAAAGAAACTTGAGCTTTTCATAGTGAGTTGGATCATTGTTGACTGCACGTAAAGATATGAGGATAGTATAGCATTGCTAGCACTAGAAAACAGGATGGGAAATCTTTATAAATGTTCATCTTTGCTTTAAGACTGTAAGTAAACCTCGGTACGTCTGCAAATGTTGCTGAAGTCTCTACCTATGACCTTAGCATGAACCAAAGGAGGGGAAGTGATAAGTATGGAGGAACAATGAGAGTAGGAGCCGACACAGCAATAGCCTAGAGCTACATTTTTTCAAAAGGAAAAGCAGATTGGAGAGTAGTCCATAATCTCTCAGAGCTGAGAAACCCCAAACATAGGCCCCACAAGAAACAAGACAATCAACTCCACGGGGCAGGGAGGTGTGGCTTAAAATGGGGCAGGACTGGCTGACTCTGTAGGTAAAATGGGCAGATCATCTTAGTGCCTGTGCAATCAAAATGGTAGACATATTTACTACCATGAGATCGACAAGATGCCTATTGGTTGTAGAAATTATACAAAAAAGGTCTTGACCCAGAATGAGGCAAGGAGGTAGGAGATGCGTTTGGCATTCAGGCCAAGAAATGAGTCCTCCTTTTCCCTTCTTTTTTCTCTCCTCTCTTCCCTTTCCTCCATCTTGTCAAACCTTAGGATATAGTTTGTCTGGAGAAAAACTTGAGAAAATTTCACAAATTTTGGTATATTTCCCCTCTGTTCATTTCTGTGCTTCATTTAAGCTAATCTTTGAAAATCAGAAGCTTGGCATTGTTCTTGTCTTTCTGAAAAGAATCTTCCCTCCCACAATTGTTCTGTTAGAAATGCTGATTGTGGTTTCTCTAAAGAGGTTTTATTAAATGTGTCTTTTCATAGCTTTTTACAGATCTCCAAACAAAAATAACATGATTTGATATAATAATTTCAGAAGAAAGGCATTTAGAAAGTTTGACTCATGGGAAGGTGGAAGGCCGTTTTTTTAAAAGTTTGTCAGGCACTTGCTAGGCATATTATCATTTTCCGCTTACAGACCATCAATCATGGAAAAGCAAGATTTTCCCTGGATCTCTCTGTCTGTAACCCATTAATCCACTTCATCTTTTAATCACTTTTAGCTCTCGTTGCAGACTAGAATATTCTCTGTGCCTAAAGAATAATAAAAGTCATTCTTCAACAATAAGTCCTCAGACTATCTCCTGTGAAACTCTGGGTTCTGTGAAACTTGGCTGCAAGCATCACATCTCAAAGTTTACAAAGAGCCAACCTGTGGCTCTTTCTAAAGGACCCTTCTAAGTTTCCACCAGAAAATTTCATACTTTAAATCATATGTGCTCACAGTCACATATATTATTGTACTCTATAAGACTAGATATAACCTGATATTACTGAGTTTACTCATAAGCAATGGACCATCATCTTTTACCAAAATAAAACTGTGGATAAATACTAAATAACAAACATATGTTACAATATATACTTCAACTCAAAATCCATAGTAACACACACACACACAGGGATAGAGGCAGAGCCACACAGATGATCAGGAGCTCTTTCCACCTGAAAAGGTTCCCTCCTTTGTTTGGATTTCCAGACTAAAAAAGGTTCAGCCACACCGATAGACAAACAGCATGTTTTTCTTTCAATAATCTGTTCCCGTTATCATTTCACTTCTAGATTCTTATACAATGAGAAAACCTAAATGAAGGACGGAAAAGAAGAGGCACCTCCTAGAAATCAGCTCAACAATAGTTGAGCTTCATTGGGAGCACAAAAGAATCCCTTGCAAAACAGACAAACTGGTCCCCTTTTCAGGCTGTCTCTCTTGTTTTCATACATGAGAAAGTCTTGAACTGCTCTAGGTAAGAGTGCAAGGATTGAAGAGTCTCCTCTTGTCCTATATGCTGCCATTCAAGTGCCTCGAACCCCATATCCTGCTCACATTAGCATCACTCAACACTGAGGAAAGTGCCTCTTTGCATATCAGTATCCCTCGTTACATGCAGCTGTTTCGAATCACCTTTGAGGACGAGTCTTACACACCTTGAGATTCCCATTGATGTTTTGATTAGTACTTTGTGCATTACAGAGACTCAGCAGTTCTGTGTGGAACAAGTAGGAAGATGCAGATAAGGAACATTGATCCACTGTAAATGGGCCTGAGTCTTACATCTCTTAAGCGAAAAGGATAGTGATTGTTTGTTATCTGAAGGAACGGAGTTAGCCAATAAATGATACTTTCTTCAATACTTGCTGGGACCAAGGGAAGGTGACAAAGAAATAACTAAATCACATTACGAGGCATGGATGTCTAAAAAGGACACTGGTGGTTTGAAACAAATTGGCCCGCCAAAGGGGGTGGCCTTGTTGGAGGAGGTGTGGACTTTTTGGAGAAAATGTGTCACTGTGGAGGTGAGGTTTGAGGTCTCACATGTGTTCCTAATACCACCCAGTGTCTCAGTTAATCACGTGTAAGACTCTCTGTTACTTCTCCAACACCATGTCTGCCTGCATGTCGCCATTCCCCACCATGATGACTCTGGACTATACCTCTGAAAATGGAAGTCGCTATCACAAATTTTTTTTTTTTTAAATAAGCTACTGTGGTCATGGTGTCTCTTCACAGCAATAGAAACCCCAACAAAGAAAGAATTTGGGATCAGGGACTTGGATATTGCTGTGATAGGCTAGACTGTGTTTCTGTTTGAAGGGATATGGACATTGGTACTGTGGATTAGAAAACCAGTTGAATGTTTTAAGTGCTGCTTAATGGGCCCACCTAATAGGAGCATGGAAAACAGTTGTGTTGAATGTGTTTTGAATTGTAGGTGCCTGGATCAAGAGGTTTTGGAGGAGAAGAATGTTAGTATGTGGTTTTGAGAGCATTTTTGTGGCATTTCGGTGAAGAATGTGACTGCTTTTTATCCTTATCCGAAGAGTCTTCCTGATGCTAAAATGAAGATATTTGGATTAATTCCTTTGGCAGAGGGAATCTCTAAATAGTCTAGTACAGTCTCTGTTGTGTGGTTACCAGTGTTAACTCTAATGAAGATTTATAATGAAAAGGAACAAGCTGATCAAGGAGGTATATGACACGGTTTCTCCCATAGCCGGCATCCATGGGTCAAGGAATTAAGTGGTGAGAAGGGGGATTAGTTCCACTCACTAGTAAAATATTTGCTTTCTGTTCCCATGACCTTAAGTTATACTGGCCTAGAAGTTTTGGTTCCTGAGGGAGGAACGCTTCTGCCAGGAGCCACGACAAACATTCCATGAAACCAAAAGCTTGGACTTCTCTCTGGCCACTTTGCGCTTCTAATGTCCTTAAAGCAACAGGCTAAGAAAGGAGGGAGGAATTATTTTACGGTGCTTCTTTGTTCTATCATGTCCTGTGATTAAAGTCAATGGGAAACTACAACAGTCTAATCCAGACAGGATGGCAGGGGACACAAACCCGTCAGAAATTAAGGTGTGGGTCACTCCTCCACCAAAGGAACCAGGACCTTGTGAGGTTCTTGCTGAAGGTGAGAAAATGCATAATGAGTATTAGAGGAAGGTAGTTGTGAACACAAACTAAGACCATGTGCCCAGTTAGAGAAATGAGGATTATAGTTGATATGAGTATTTCTGTTGTGTTTTCTTAAGAATCCATTTGTATAGATATTTGTATTTTATTTCAGTTTCTTTATCATGTGTTTTAACCTCAATTAAGAAAATATCAGTGGTTATTATATTTAAGTTTGAGATACTAAGAGAATATCCTCCTCAGGACATTGCCACCTGTTCTCAATTTATGATTCATTTACAGTTATACAAGGGATGGTTATATCATGTTAGGTCTAGTTATGACCTGGTAAATATATAATCCATTTATAATTGCATGTGACACGGTCTTGTTTAGGCATTATTATGACCTTGTTATTGTTTCCATCTGGAAATTAATCACGACATTAGAAGATATAATTGCGGGTCAAGCTGATAAGGGGTAGACTTCTGATGGTTATGATTGGGTGTCAACTTGACTACATCTGGGACGAACTCCAATCCAGAAATGGAGTGGACACCTGTGAGAGACTTTTTGCTTGATTTGCAGCTGGTAAATCCACTTCTATTCCAGACCTTTGTGTTTGGAAGACATGTGCACCTGATCTGTATCTCGAGGCAGGAAGACAGATGCCTTTATTCTGGATCTCGATATGAGAATACACACCTATAATCTAGGCTGTACCTTCTGCTGGAAGTCCATACGAGGCCATTGAAGATGGAGGTTTTTAGTCTTTGCCTCCTTGCCTTCTATCGCTAGTACATCCATTTCCTCGCTGGCCTTAGAGCCTACTTCTTTGGGTTTCCAGCACATACTGAAGACCAGCTGAGACATCCAGCCTTGTGGGCTGAGCAACTACTGAATTCGTGGACTTCAGTTCACAGCCAGCCATTGTTGGATTAGCTAGATTGATCCTCTAAGAGATTCCAATAAATGCACTTTCCCATTTAGATATACAGACAGACAGACAGACAGAGAGACACATCTATTTTATAAATTCTGGCCAGGCGGTGGTGGCTCACGCCTTTAATCCCAGCACTCGGGAGGCAGAGGCAAGCGGATCTCTGTGAGTTCGAGACCAGCCTGGTCTACAAGAGCTAGTTCCAGGACAGGCTCCAAAAATCACAGAGAAACCATGTCTCGAAAAACTAACTAACTAACTAACTAACTAATTAAATAAATAAATAAATAAATAAATAAAATAAAAAAATATATAAATTCTGTTACTCCAGAACAGTGGTTCTCAGCTTGTGGGTTGTGACCCTATTGTGGTTTGAGCAACCCTTTCACATGGGTCACATAGATCCCTGGAGAAACACATCTTTACATTACAATTTATAACAGTAGCAAAATTAGTTAAGAAGTAACAATGAAAATATTTTTGTGGGTGGGGTCACCACATGTGGGGGACTGTATTAAAAGATCACAACATGAGGAAGGTGGAGAATCACTGCTCTAGATAACCCTGAATAGTACTCAACGCTTCTTAAATTTCACTCTGTTGAAGATCCACCCAGAAAGCTTATTTAAAAACAAATTATCAGCCAGTTGGTGGCGTCACATGCCTTTAATCCAAGCATTCAGGAGACAGAGGCAGGGATGCCCAGCCTGCTCCACAGACTGGGTTCTAGGAGAGCCAGAGCTGCTACATAGAGAAATCCTGTCTCAGGAAAACAAGCAAACAAATTATCAGAACTGGAGAGATGGATCCATGGTTAAGGGCACTGGTTGTTCTTTTGGAGGACCAGGTTTTGAACCTCAGCACCCACATAGTGACTCATGACCATCTTTAAGGGATCTTATGACCTCTTCAGGCCTCTGTAGGTACTGCATGAATGTGATACACAGGCATACATGAAGTCAGACTAGCCAAACACTTAAATCAATATATAAAGCTTAAAAAGGAAGGCAGGAAGGCTGGAAGGCAGAAAAGCAGGAAGGCAGGAAGGAAGGCAGAAGAAAGAAACAGAGAAAGAAAGAAAGAAAGAAAGAAAGAAAGAAAGAAAGAAAGAAAGAAAGAAAGAAAGAAAGAAAGAAAGAAAGAAAGAAAGACTCAAATTCACTGGCCTGGGATGAGCCAGGTATAGGAGCATTTTGAGATACACCTTTGTGTGGTACAAGGAAGCAGAACTGTTACAACGATATATAGAAAAATACTATTTGCTCTCTCCATGGTGAGGTTGACTCCTAAAAGAGAAATAGCATGCCTAAAATTCAATAAGCAATCTGTGGCAATAAACTAACCATTGCTAGTTGGTGGGCATGAATTTGTAATCAGCTTGTGCTGTTCCATCGGGCCTTTATTATAACGGTGGCAGAGTGCATGGAATGTCTGGAAAGCACACATCTGTGCTGGGACATCTTGGCATGTAGAGGTGTATGCTGGCTTGAGGAACACTAAGGCTGTGCCATACAATTTCTTTTCTGTGGCTGGAAAGAGTACTATACACCATAGAACTCTGACTGGGCTTTTGGCTTTAATAAACTGAGTTTTCAGCCTGAAGACTTAGCAATTGTTTTTAGGAACTAAACACAGATAAGCACACAGATTAAATTTTGAATTTTTTTTTGAGCTTTCGAAGTGAAAGTAATTTTTTTTTAAACTGCTTTGTGAAAATCCTTGGCACGCATGGAAATGCTTGGAAGAGAACTGAGTGAGGGCCATGATTCTATGTAGACCCACTGTTGAGTAGCAGAGAAGAATTCACTCACTCTCAACGCTCAAAACGCAGCTGATGCTGGTCAAAAGCACTCCTGATGCTATTGCTACCTCTAGCAGTTTTGGCTCCTTCTCTCACCCTACCTGCCTGTGTGAAAAGTTACTGGGAAGAAAGGCTGATCATCCAAGGGAAACCCTCCTTTATTAGAAACAAATAATTGAAACAAAACACAAATACCATGTTTATTAGAAACATATTTTGAAAACAAGAAGGGACTGCCCATGAAGAAAAGTTCTTACTTTTTCTGGATGTAGTTACAAACTCTTAGAACAGTAGTTCTGAACCTTCCTGATGTTGTAACGCTTTAATACAGTTCCTCGTGTTGTGGTGACCCCCAACCACAAAATTACTTCATTTGCTACTGTTATGAATCATAATGTAAATATTTGATAGGATATCTGATTATGGGACCTCTGTGAAAGGTTCATTCAACCCCCGAAGAAGTCAGGACCAACATATTGAGAATGACTGCTTTAAAGAAAGTAAGAGTTAAATAGCCAAGCAACACACGCGCGCGCGCACACACACACACACACACACACACACACACACACACACACTCTAATGGGAACAATGTAGCACTTGATTGATTGTTCTTCTGTAGACATTAGTCATGTCATAGTGGCTAACGTTTAAATTAGCTGGCAAATGTTTCTCTTGCTAATCGTTACTGTTAAAGATAAAATGCTAGCTAATTTCAATAACAGAGAAGAGCAATTAGACAAATCAGTGAATCTTTCTCTACCCTTTCATCTTCAAAGCTCTCTGTTAGTTTGAGTAGGACTTTATGCTTTGATTAGGATGACTAGCAGATGGCTCTATTTTATGAAAGACAACAGTACATCTGAAATGCCAACACGTTTTTGAAGTCCATGTCCCAGCTGTATTAATTAATGCCTACTAATAATGTATAAATCTTCAGCTATGTGGATATTTGATCTGTGCAAAAAGGGTTATTAATTTAGGGCTTGTTCATGCTCTTTTGGCTGTACGTAACAGAAACCCACTTCAATGAACTGAGGCAAAACTAAGGAATTTCTTAGGAGGTAGGTTTGCTCTTCCATGCTGTTCTCTGTATGAGCTGGGTTTCTCCTTTTCTGTATGTGCTTGGGAGTCAGGATGCTGCAGTGGACCAACATGTCCTCTGAGTACTAACCTCAGCCCCAACTTACACCATGGTTGAGTCATGTGTCTAATACGATATTATGATAGTGAAGAAAAAATCTGAGAACAGCTCTTGAGTCAGCTGTTTTCATATCCATTTGGGAGTTAATTTGATAGGCTACAATTTCTCTTGAGGAAGCACTGGGCCCAGTAATAGATGTCTAAATAAATATTATAGCATCTATAGCAAGTACTAGAGATCATAGCCACTCATCCTTGTGACTTCGGCATGATCTACTTATAGAACCAACAGGCTAGTGTTAGTCATTTTTCAGGGATAAGGGCTCCTAATAACTATTCACCTTAAGAAGGTGTCATTAGACTAGCAATGGTCATCATATCTACAAGTCGCAAGCTCTTAAGGAAAGAAACCTGATTAGCAAAAATATATAAACGCATATACGAGAAAACGAAAAGCAGCTCCAATCGCAATGGATTATTTTACTCTCTTATAACAAAATACTAGTAGTCTATTGTTTCTTTTCTAGTAAAATACATAGATGCTTTACTGAGTATCTGAAGCATATTATATTAAGTTGAATTCTCATAATTATCCAAGTGTGGCATCTTCATCTCTTATTTGACATAAACTTACAGTTAGCTTAAACAGCCCCACTCAAAATCGAATGGTCAGAAGCACACTTGAGGATCAAATATGATTTGGATCCCTTGTCCCACTGGGCTTTCTACTTGGTTGTCATTACATCAGTTTGCCTCTATCCACTGCTGGTAGAGGATCCTGGATTAGAGAGGTGCAGTTAAATTCCTCACTGACTCCCACATTTTACCCTAGCAATTCTGTCCTTCTACTTTCTGTTCTTAATTTCGCTATCACCCAATGCTGCCATCCCAGGGTACACACAGAGTAAATAGATGTCGAAAGAAGCTGAAATGCTTTGGATTTTTAAACTCCCAGAGGAAGAGGAAAATGACCTTCAGACTATCCCTCAATGCATATTGGTCCTTGCATTCCTATGTTCTTATTCTATACCTCTTTATAAAATTACACATTAGCATATTGTCTTTTTACATACTAATTTTTCCTTAATTCAGGTCACTTCTGGGATGAAATCAGGGATGTCCTGTACTAAGTTGAGGAAAATAAATGTCCAATTTTGCTAATCCTGCAATCAGATAACTAGACAATGAATTAATGAGAGTGAAAAATGGCACTTAGTTCATTTATTTTTGAACCATTAACAATGGAAAGGGAAAGTATATTTTAAGTCAATATCAAAGTAGTTTATAATACTTTTAAAAAATATTTAATGACCATTATATGCTTGTATATAATACTGACTTACATAGTGTCATGGATAAAGCTCTCTAGTTTAGCATATTGTATAAAATGAAATCAGGCCATAATGATGGATCAGGGGATGAAGACACCTACATGTGAAGCCTAAAAACCGGAGTTCAATCCCCAGAACCTATATGCTGGAAGGAGAATGAATTTATCCTCTGAGCTTCACATTCCAGCTGTGGCACCCCACCCACAAACACACTTAAATAAATGTTTCATAAAGCTGAGAACACAAGTCGGCACGAGTGCATGAGAAGGCAAACTTCAAAACTAATCTAGAGAAGGGGTAGACTGGAGGAGTGCAAGCCTGAAAGCAATGAGCATTTTCTATACTTTTATTGACATAAATAAGGTGTCCATGTCTTTAATAATTCTACAAATGTCAATTAGTGTGTACCAGAAAATACACCAAGCACCTAGGAACTCGGTGGTAGAAGTGAACAGAGATAGCAACTTTCTCAGGAGACTTTGAAGTTCCATAATCTTCATCTCTAACAAAGTCATGGGCATTCTTCATTGGTTTAATGAGATCACAGTTATCTTTGATATTATTATTATTATTATTATTATTATTATCATTATTACTACTACAGAAACTGCATGCATTGTTTAATGCTCTTTTTTTCATGGTACAAAGGATAGTTAAAAAGTGAAAAGGAGGGCTGGAGAGATGGCTCAGAGGTTAAGAGCACTGGCTGCTCTTCCAGAGGTCCTGAGTTCAATTCCCAGCAACCACATGGTGGCTCACAACCATCTGTAATGAGATCTGGCACCAGCTCCTGGCGAGTATACATATAATAAATAAATTTAAAAAAAAAAGAAACGCCAATAAAGTTTGTTTTAAAAAAAGTGAAAAGGAAAGAAAAAGAGACATTTCTATATCTTGAACATCTTTCTCCTCTGGATTTAGACATGTTTATCTCCTGTCCGTGTTGAAGAAGAGGCAAGGCTGAGTAATTCTAGGAGAAATGTGTGCACACGGTGAGTGCTCTGAGCTTTCCTCCGTGCCAGTGCCCCCTCTAGGTGCTTCTTTTACCTGTGAAGCCGTGTGTGTGCTCCTTCCTTATCCACCAGTAGTTAACGCTTTAAAGTACATAGCCTTATATGTAGGCATGCATATGTGTGTACGTATCTTTTATATGCAGGATATTATTTCATAGACATAATTTGGAAAGCCAATTTTTGAGAAAATAGTGCAAATAAGATTGTATATTCACCAGGGCAGTATTGTGGAGTGACTTGAGTCCTCTCCATTCAAGACTTATGGGAAGTATTACTTCACAGACCACTTGACAGAATGACGCAAAAATCTACCTAGGGTCATTCCCTCATGTCTTCCAGATGCATAGGAAGTAGCATTTTTTTTTTATTTTTTAATTTTTTTTTTTTTTTTGGTTTTTCGAGACAGGGTTTCTCTGTGGCTTTGGAGCCTGTCCTGGAACTAGCTCTGTAGACCAGACTGGTCTCGAACTCACAGAGATCCGCCTGCCTCTGCCTCCCGAGTGGGAAGTAGCATTTTTGAGCAATAGCCCTGCTATTAGAAATATTAAAGTTTATCTTCTCCCAGAAAAATGTCTAACAAGACCTGGTAGTGACAGAAGTAAGATTGCAAAGATACATAGGCCATGATTGGGAGGTACTTGACTTAAGATGTAAGAAGAAACAACTGCAGTGGATTTTCTTTGATAGTCTGCACCTGCACCTCCTTCCTTCACTCCCTCTCTTAATGATAATATTTTCACGGAATATATTCATTTACAAATACCAAACGCAAAACTAAAATTCCCATTCCTAACAGGAATTTCTTTAAATATGTGAAATTAAGAAAAAGAAAAGATATATAATAGTTTTCTATTTTTAAGCTTTGCTTTGGGTTTTATTTCTAAGGTCTACATTGCTAGTCAAAATTATTATTATTATCAGTATGTACATCCAAGTGATTGGAATTTCTTACTAAGTGTTGTCTGAATTTAAATAAAATTAATTATAATTCCTTAATGTTGTCAAGTGTCCTGTCACTCTTATTTGGTAAATTTACTTAGACGTGTGTAATAACTTTGTTTACATGTGGCTTATCTGAGTTAAGATGAACTCCATATCTTAAAATTAGGTAATTTAGCTTTCAAATAGCTTTTCAGCTATTCATTATCTCCTCATTCTAGTCTAGTATTTTTCTTTGACAAGAACAAACTGAGTCATTTAGTTTGTAAGGTTTTCCCCAGCTTTCTTAGTTTCACTAATTATACCCATCTGTGGAAACATTAAATTTTAAGTTTCAATTATTTTCAGAAAATAAATTTCTAATTCATATGTATATGTTTTCTACATTAAAATCATCACCTCCTAATCTATTTCCTATAAATACATTATGATGAGATATATGATGAGACAAATAAATACATTATGATGAGTTTTTAAAACTATTCCTTAAGCCTTTTTTATCAATACTATATTTTCATGTGACAAGCAGTTAACTCTTCAACCAGAGTGAGCAAAAATGACCCCACCCTTTGTTGGCCACAGCATTCTCCTACATCCCAAATCTCCCATTGCTCTGCCTTCACAGACTACAGTCACACTTGATTCACAAGCATTTGGTTCTGAATTGAACTTTGTCTTGGAATGTGATGGTATTCTGATGACACACAAATACTTGCACTTCCCTGGGTGAAGCCTTCATTCCTCTTGTTCTAAAAATACAACCACTAGTTTGGCCATTTTCCTTTAAGGATAACCTAACCAACCAAATCCTTGGGCAAGAAAATCTAACCGCACCCTATGAAATCACTCATGGCTTAATGAGTTGAGTCTGTTCTGCATAAAGTCAAAATTTAATCATATGTCTATAAGATGCTTTTAACTGGGCCTCCAATTATTTCTTTTGTATATGTTTCTAAGGGAAATGAAATAAAGTCTGTCCAAAGTTGGCTTTTCTGCACAAGAGAATTGTGTGGTTTATATGAGAAGCATTAAAATTCTTTATTCAGCAAGAGACTAATCTGTGGATGCGTCACACTCTGGGCAGGAATGTATAATTTCAATTGTTGATTGGATCCACACTTTCCTTTAACACAACTTCAGCTGTTGCTTTAGGAGCCTAGATGTTATCAAACTTTCAGCTAGTCAGGGGTGAATCCACCTACACTCTGTGCTTTATTTAAATGTAGAGTGTGATGCTGACATAACCGGTTCCATATTTTAAGGAAGTTAAGTCCCTGTAGCAGGATTTTTTTTACAGAAGGATTTATTTTATTTGTGTGTGTGTATGTGTGTGTGTGTGTGTGTGTGTCTGCTACAAGTGTGGGAGTGCCCTGAGAGGTCAGAAGGAGGCGTTGAATCACCTGGAGCTAGAGTTAAAGATGGTTGTGAGTTGTCTGACCTGTGTGCTGAGAAACAAGCTCCAGAACTCTGCAATGGCCGTGCAGTGTCTTAACCACTGATTCATCTCTGCAGCCCCCACAGTGTTTTCTTTATCATTATTTTTCCTATTTCTTCCACCGTGTCTTCTCCACACACGAGCTAGGTCAAATGCCAGCTGGTTCACTAGACATTTTATAATGAAGTCATCTTTTCTTTGTACTCAGATTCACACATTCATTAAGTCGCGGGTTGGATGCAATTGCTCAGGTCTGAAAAATTCATCTTTTCTGGTTTTATATTGTTCTTGCCTCTTGCATTTCTATCTCCCATAGCATAGCTCTGAGCTGCTTCCTTCCTGTGTACATGTTATCAAATACATCTTTGAAGCTGCCTGTTTTTGTCCTTAGACAGGAGAAAGGAGAAGGAATACTGATTAAAATCCATTTCTGTAGATAGAAAATAACTCCAAACTAAATTCTCCTTAAGAGGAAGCATGAATCTGGTCTTCAAGACAAATGGAACAAAATCCTAAGAGTAATTTAGAAAATGTAGAACAGAAATCTCATCAGACCAAATAGTCCATCAATTTCTCATGCACAGCACAGAGTCAGTTCCTTTCCTGTAGAGCTCACTATTAACTTTCCATTGATGACTCATGGTCAATATGAAAGAAGCCTCTAAAATGAACACGTGGCAATTACTGAGTCAGGTGAGTTAGAATAACACAAGAATGGTCACTCTGGGGATACACTAGATACAAAAAGCAGGAGCAGATCAGCAATCTAAAGACTTATCTATTTTATCCTGATTAGTAGCAGGGTATCCACATGAATATAGAAGCCTTGTTTCACCAGAAGACAGGCCACAGGAGAATCTCAACTCGATTCTTCAAATTTTCGATAGTTCCCAACTTTATTCAAAAGGAGGAAAGTAAAGCCGAGAGCCTCAGCTGGCCTGAGGTTTCACATCAAAAGGGAGAGGATATCAGCTGCTCTCCATCCTCTGCCTTGCATGCCCGAAAGGTACGCTGGCTGCTCCTCAGAGCTGTCAGAACTCCAGAGACTGAGATTCTTTGCTGTGTTTTATGACGGATGAAACACTGCAATAAGAAAGACAGCAAACTTGTCTGCGCTCTCTGGTCCCATAAAGGAAACCTCACCTTGTGTACTTCTCATTGTCCGCTCAGCTGACATTTCTTATCCACGACATTGGAGTTTGCCTTTATTCATCATGCTTCTTGAAGGGTACTGTTCATATAATCTTCTTGATCTGTCTTGGCATTGAATTAGATTATTAAAATACCGAGAAAGCAGAAGTCTGACGAGCGTCACTGTCAATCAGTCCCTTATCCTGAACAAGAGAGTCCTTGTAAAGCACTCTGGACAATGAGTGATGAGCAGTCACCAGACCTCATTAGGCCTTTTCTCCAGCATGGCGACATGAGAGCCCAAGAAGAAATATAAGTATTTCCAATGTGATTGAAGTCATAAGCTGTAGTCATTGCTTCTCTTTGCCTGAAGTGCAGGCGTTTGTGCTTACCCGAGATGCTGATCTACAATGCAGTTTCTGAACTTCTTTCACCAAAACAGGAAGTTATGGCTCACAGATGGTGTCAAGAATTGGCATTGCTGTGATGGGGACATCACAGCGGGAATTACCTATCAGAACTGAAAGGTATATGGAGCCAATTCTTCAGCCTTCTCATCTTTCAGTCAAATTTCAAGAGACGCAACTTTCTTACTTATTTGAAAATAGAAACCAATTTAACTAAGTCAGCACTTTTTTGAGACAATTAGGCTAGGCTCTGAAACTTAAAAAAAATGCATTTCTGTGGCAAAAGGTAAAAGATTATCTGAAAATAAAGAAGACTAAAGAAGAACTGAAGCGCTAAGTATGATGACGATCAAGGTCTAACAATACACACCTAGAGCCACTTAACATCCACGTCTTAGTTTCTTCTTTTGCTGTGATGAGAAAATACTCTGAGAAATGCTACTTAAGAGACAAATGGTTTATTCTGACTCACAATTCAAGAGTGTAGTAAAACATTAGCAGACAGTCAAGGCAGTAGGCAGTTGGTCACGTGGTGCCCACAGTCAGCAAGCAGGGAGAGAAAAAATGCATGCTATGGCTCAACTTTCACACTCCAGCTTCCACAATTATTATGAGTCTTCCCATAGCAATTAACATCATCAAGATAATCCCCACAATTATGTCTAAACATCTATCTTACTGGCAATTCTTAGTTCTCCCAAGCTTGTAATTAGCACTGTTTATCATCTCCACGTGGACCAACCCTAGATGTGGATATAAAATAAGTGTCTAATTTGGGCAAAGTTTCGGGCACTCATAATGTGCCTCACAAGAACCTACTCCTCATTCTTTATAGCAACCTTTATCTTGGTAAGATCTTCTTATCACCACACAACACAAGATGAGAGTGTGCTCTGTTTTACGTCATGATAAGTTGTTTTATAGGTAACATATTTGCACAATACTTTAATCACCCCAAGTTAACCAATGTAGGATGCAAAACAATACTTATGATTTAGTTCATCTGGTTTCTTTAATATGCTATTGATGCACACAATAGCATGACTAGACCTACATCGGGGCAACAAAAGAACTACCTTCCTAAAACCTACTCTCTCACCTTACCAACAAATACAACCAAGGCACACCCCGATTTGCTTGTTGTCTTCAAATCTGGCCTTACACACCCAGTCTATGCAGCATAGCCTTTCTCTGAGATCATGGTTTAACTTCATAACTGGAATCCATGTCTTCCCATCTCTAATCAACCTCATTCCTTTCTTAAACATAAACCAGATTTGCCTTTCTTGTTCAACACTTCCAATTGATCTCCAATTCACTCAGAAAAAAATCCAAACTCATTCATCTAATGGAGAGAGGTGGCAGTAATCCATGAATAAAGGGAAGAAGAAACAATGGTTACAAAGATTATTTTATTAACTATGTTTGGTTTGGAAAAATCTAGATGGGATTAAGTAAGGCTTGTAAGTCTGGGAAATCAACTCTCTCTTGTAAGTAATACTATGAGATCCATAGTAACTCCAGGGCTTACTTCCCTTTGCTGTCCCAGACCTGATCCAGCTCTGCCAAAAAATCCAAAGCAAATGCTTTATTCGTACTTGATTTTGGACAATATAAGGGGAAAATCACATATCCAGCCTAAGAGATAATAACTGGAAAGAAACAATATACCAAAGGTGCCATATGTGACCTAGAAGGAACTGTTCTCTAACTATCAACAGTGATTTCAATGCAGAAAGCAAAAATGTGTAAGGAAAGGCAAGTCTAGTGAAGTTATAGCACCCGTTAGGGGCCCAAGCTAGTTTTGGTTTTCTTTTTATCGTGAGATCATTGTGTTTATAGATCATGTCTCTGTACTTCTCTAGAATCAACCCATGTGAAAGCAGGCACCATTTTAGGGATGAGTTGTGTCCTCTACGCACTGCGGAGAAGCTCTTTCTGTCATCTTCTCCTTTACTGTTTGCCTGCGGGAGTACAGTCCAGAGACTCTAGACAAGCTTTGACCACTCCTCCAGGTTATAATTTTGGGAACAGAGTCCCATAACTCTGCATCCACAATGATGATCACCCTCTGAAATACCCCGTAACAGAGCTAGAGACCAGTTGTAGGTTGACTATACCCATCCTAACTAGTAAAACCATTGCCCAGTCTTGATATCCTGCAGCCTCTGCTGCCCCCTGCTGTTACCTACTCAAGTTGCCGTACCCATTATTGGAGACAAAGTTCCACAGTAAAACTCAAGAAACAGCTGTGGAGGCGAACTGCACAGAAAGTACTGTGTAGAGAGCCGTGGCACAGTGTCATGACGTTCTTCAATAAAAACTTAACATTCAGGAAAAGCTATCCATTTTACTTAAAAAAAATTTCCTATAGCTAGCCAAACATACATGGAACTGCCACCAAAATGTTGATTAGAAGCACAGAATAAACAAATAAGCACCATTCTCTGGTGTTAGAATTTTAAAATAAGAGTTATACAGATAATTTCAAATAGTTAAAATGAAGTCTATTGTTTTTACATAAATGATAGTAATTTTCCCTTCTTTAGAAAACACACTATTTGATTCTTTAAATTCCTTAAATAAAAATATGTGGGTGCCTCTGTTTAGACCAAAGTCAACCTCGTAAATCCGCAAACTGAAATAAAAAGAGTAAAGACTAGGGCTGTTCTATAATATCTAATTTTTTCCATCAGCTATCAATTTATTCATCAAAGTGTCCACAAAATCTTGAGTTATAGAATTAAGATTTTTCCCAAGCATCTCAGAAAATAGCCTCTAAATTGCTGCTGTCTGTTTATGAAATTCAAAGACTAAGACACATTTCTCAACTTATCTAATATTTCTTTGCTTTTGACTGAGCGCCCACTAGAGAACTATCTTGTCTTCTTCTGGGGTTTCATTTAAAGAAACGCCTGGTAATAAGAGCATTTTCACGTTCTAGGAGGACATCTGTTTCCAATTCCATTCCTGGAAGCCAGGCAGAATTTTAAACAATTCAGATCCATTTGACAGTTCCCCATCTTTGTTTCCACTGGTGAAATAAACTTCTTAAATGTTCAACTTTCCCCTAAATGAATTAATACCTATAATTTGTGTTCATGTCTAATCTAATGTTCCCAAGCTGGGATAATTTCTACTCAATAATTTCCCCACAGCTGTTGGGTAGTAAAGGTGTTCTGTGCATTGTTTCTATGTGGCTGCATAACGTGATCAATGCAGAAACCACATTTTAATGTTTCTGAATCTGTCTTCTTTGGATGCCCATAAATTGGATGTGTACTCAGGGCCATTTGGGTGGTTTTTTTTTTTTTCACTGCAATAAACTGCAGTGAAATCTTTGGAATTATGATGTACAACCTTGGGCTACAGGGTGATACTTTTGACACTGAAATGTCTCCAAGAGATGGAAAATTCTAGTTTTTTATTCCCCCTCTTAAAAGTTGCACAAGTTTTGGAGAATTAAAAACTGTTCTTCATACTTCTTAGAAGTCTTAAGATCTTGGACTACTAGGAATTAAAATGTCTCCATCTTGTATATCATATGGAGACCCTAAAAGTAAATTATTTGAGTTGAAGCCAGGAATAAGACTGGTGCTAACACAGACAAGTATCAGAAGGTTTCTGATGGTCTTGCTATTTAATTTCAGGTTCTTCTAGGCGCCAAGTGGATGAACTGTTCCTTATTTTCTGAATATAGCTAATATTTTCAAGACTGTTCTTTCAAAAACAAGTTTCTTTGTTTTAGTTTGTTTTTGTTTCTATTCATATGTGTTTGGGGGAGAGAGGATGCAGTGCACAGGAGAGCACAGGTATGAGCGAAATACACAAATTACATGAGATCCCCTGGAGCTGGCTTTGCAGGTGATTGTGAGTCACCAGATGGAGAAGCTCAGAATCATAGCTGGGTCCTTTGCAAGGGCAATAAGTGCTCTCAACCATCGAGTTTTGTGTCCAGCATGCAAGTTGTTATTTCTTACTGGATGACTTTGTAAGTCCTTCTACTTAACATGACCTAACCTCTCGCAGTTACTCGTGACCCAAGTACAGTCCTCTGGCTTCTTTCTTCATAAGGAAGCTTTAATCATTTTATAGCCCTTCTGAAAAGTGTGTGCTCTGTTAAGTGTTATTTAACTTCTCAGTTAATGGCTTTTATTCCTTTTCAAACCATACTGGAAATGGTATCTCTTCTCTTTTATATTTCTTTAATTGGGCTAATCAGCAACATGGTAATGTAGAACTGTTTAGCTTTTCAATCTCCAGCAGAGAAATTGTTCTCAACACATAATCATCGATAAGAATTGTCAATTAAATTAGGATTGATAGCACATCATAGAGACAGTTTTCTCTATATAAAATTAAAGAATATTTCTAGAATCTTAAATTTTATTATAATAAAGAAATATGCATTCTGTTTGAATTTACAATCTGAATTCTGGTAAAAAAAAATTTCCGTACAAATATTTGCTTCTATTGTCAAATTCTAGTTAAAACAATTTTTTGATCTTTGATTGTCAAACAAAACTAACTCTGATAGTAAGATAAATTAAATGGAGTTCTCCAATCTTTTTCTTTCTCTCTTTTTTAAATCTATAATACGTTTAATTCTGATTAATAGGCTCAGATCTATTGTTCTCCATAGACAATTTTCAGAACTTATATCTTTAAATACAATGCTTTATATAGCAGTAAATGTTCAAGTGTTTATGAAGTATTTAAAGTAATTACAAAAATAGCTTCCATAAATTAGTTGCTTGAATCGAATCTACAGCAAATTTTATCTTACTCTTTCAATTTTCTATTGTATAAAATCTCACCAGTACCAATACTATAAATCTCTGCACTATTTTGGAATATTATCCATTCTCCAAGATTCTGGGCATAGAGAGATCAGAATCTTACACTCGAGTCCCACTTGCATGACCATAGGTTCACATTCATCAAACTGAGCAGTGATATAGACACATCAAAATAGTCTCCACTAAAACCCAACTTTTAAATTTAACTGTTACACTCAAGAACCTCACTCCTATCTGCCTTCCCAGTTCTGGGAATCCCTAGACCCCTAAGCCAAAATCAAGAGAAAAAAAAGTCAAATTCAGCATAGAGAAGGAAAAGGACTCATAGAATATTCATCAGAAGGCCAGGAGGGGTTTTGTAGTTAGAAAAGCATTTAACTTGATGATTTGTAAAATCTGGCGAATGATTTATACTTACGTGCATTTATGAAGTACAGAGCAAAGAGTAAAAGAATAAATAGCAATATAGATGATAGACAGACAGATACATAGATATATAGATACATAGATAATAAGCAGATAGATAGCAGATACATAGAAAAACGTCATCAATTTGGGCACTTATAACAGCCAGCAGATATCAAACAGAGGAGCCTCTTTAAGACAGACAGCACAAGTTCCCAGTAGGTAGAGTCCCTGGCAGAGCAGCTTATCTTCTTGTGTGAGGCTTCCAAGTAAGAGGAAAAAAATAACAAGAAATAGGAAAAAAAAATCATCAAATGAGGCCCTCGGGGAATTCAGCAGGAACTGACTGGGGAAGTTGAGGAAGTGGCTGAAATTTGCAGCTAAGCTTTCTCTCTATGACTAAGCTTCCTCTAAGCTTCTTCTTCTTCTCTCTACAGTAGACACTTTAATATAATAGGATAAACAACAATAATGTCAGAAGTCTTTTACCTTCTAGCTGTTCTTTATTCTTGGATTGTTTGTTCTTCTCTCTTCCCTGTCACAGAGTTGAGGAAAGGAGAGGCTAGAGGCCTTGGAGGACGCTTGCTGTGAACAATCTTGACCTGAAATGAAACAGGTCAAACGCTTCCAAAGTAGCTTCTCAGTGATCTTAAACAGTGCATGATAAGTAACTAACATAACGTGTATCACACTTGATATTACAGGAAAGACTTGAGACCAGCATGCAGGTAGATCACACATTTGTTAAACTCCTGCTGTTCCCCCAGATTTTAATGGGCATTTTCTGTGTTCTATGAGCCATTACTCATCTCTACCATGGTGCAGGCCTGTTTTGTTAGATCATCATTTTTTTCAAAATATAATTTTAATTAAAATAGAATTAATTTACATCAAGTTGCCCTCCCTTTTTTTTCTTCAAGCCCTTGCCCAGGTACCCTCACTCCTACCCGTCCTATGCCCCTCCACTCTCAAGTTGATACCCTCTTCTTTGATTCTTATTGTTTCACACACACACACACACACACACACATGCACACACACACACACATGCACACACACACACACTATTTCAACCTGCTGAGGTTTCTAGGATAGACTATTTTACAGTAGATTTCCAGGTATTCTTGCTCTTACAACCTCTCTGGCCCATCTTCTCTGATACTCCCTGTGTCATAGATACAGAAACTGTACTACAGATGTTTCCATTAAGGGTGGCTCCCCATGAGCTGTTGGTTGCTGTGTCATGTCCAGGTATGGTTTTCTGTGATGGTCTCTATTTGCTGTAAAGAGAGACTTCTTTGATGAGGACCGGTAGCTATACTTATTTGTGGGTATGATTATAAAATTTGAATATAATATGGAATTATGTTGGTCTAGTTAAGTGGAATGAGTAGATTCTTTTCTAGGGCACATAAATAACATCACTAACTTTTTCCCATACGGGGCATGATTTCCTGTCTGTTGAGTAGGCCTGAATTCCAATTAGATAGCTGTTGGTTACCACCAACATGCAAATGCCACTTATTATATTTTTAGGGATGCTGGTCACTGTTTATAGGTCTTGCAGCTTGGTAGAAAAATTTAATTGCTTGCCTCCATAGGTAGCTTTCATAGTAATCTATGGATATTGGGAAGGAGGCTTTCAGGTCAGAATCACCTTGAGTAACTCAAGTTTTATGCCCAAGTGTGCAGTATCTTCAGAACTAGGGCCGTTACTCAACTCCTGAAGAATGATCAAGAGCGACACTGATAGTCTGTAACGCTTTCCGAGTGATCTGGACTACCCTGACCAATCATTTAAAAGCAAATTTCTCATGTCTTTTTATGGAGCTTTCTGTTAGTCTGTGGTTTGTCTGGGTAGAATTGTTGGCCTACGTAGCATAAGTTCCTTTAAGATGTGTGTGTGTGTGTGTGTGTGTGTGTGTGTGTGTGTGTTGTATATAATTTGGGGCAGATGCAAAGAATATGATTCCTTGAGGCTTTATCAAACACCCTCGATGTTATTATTAAAGTTCAAACAGTAAATTCTTTCAGCATTAATTGTCCATCATATTACACTAGGAATTATGGCTTAATACTCTCTTATTAAAGAAGATTGATCCATATTTGCAGGTAAATCTTTGCTGAAATGCAGTCAACTCATCCTTTATTCCCACAAGTCCTCATAAATCCATTTTAGTCTTCCATCCTGGGTTCCTAACCTTTCTTAGAGCAGATTGGTCCATATTTCTAAGCAAATCTTTGTTAGATGGTGATTAATTCCTCCTTTATTCTAATTCCCAAGAAATTTCATTACTAAGTTGTAAAATACTTAAAATCCTACCGATACTAGTACAAGGTCTCAGGTTCTTTTGCTTCTAACAAATACAACTGCAATAGACTTTCCAGCTTGGGCAGAGAGACTGAAGTCCTGACCTGCAGGGATCTCTCTGAGAATAGTGAAGACTCCATACCTCAGAGGTAGAAGTGTGCACAGTGGGCATTAAACAATTAGTTCAATGAAAAAAATCTATTTTATATTATGAGCCTTGCTCTAATAGGAGGGAGAATTATTTCAAAAAGTGAGTGGATTAGTAAGATTTTTAACATCTTCAAAGGCAAATTACCATGACCATCTGCTTTGAAATCTGTGAGCACTGGAAGTATGATTTGAGCTAATATATTCCAGATTTCAAATTCTCAGAGAAGAGAGGCTACTTGTGTATCTTATTCTCTTGTCTATATATAAAATGCAGTCTTGGCTTTTGGTATGATGCCCTGGGCAGTTTTCAGAAGGAAGAAAAAAAAAAGCAAAAGCTAGATAAGATGATTTTTGCCAAAGTCTCTTCATTAGTAATCAGCGTCATGGCAATGCTGATTTATGTCTGTCTTCTGAGTGGCTGGAGCAGAATTCCAAACTAATGCCATTTCTGCTTTCAAAGGACTCTATCTTCTAGACCTCATTTAGCATGAGGATAGAGAAACACAGATAAATGTCTTATCAGGCGAAAAAGTAATTTCATGTTCTTGCAGTCTTTCCTCTGTCTATTCAAATGCTAGCTGCCCTTTCATCTCCTACAAATGGTTTTCTCTTAATCCGCAAGAAACTAGCCCATTCTGCCTAACAACATCATTATATTTTGAGTGAATTATCACAGAACAATTAAGAGCTGGTCTCATGTGGCACACACTTATCTTTGGCTGTTTGTTTCAAAATTTCATTCGGCTGTGCCCTCCACTATTTCCTCATTTTGTTGAATGCGTCTGTCAGCTTCCAGCAAAGAAAATAACACAGTAGGGGGCAGGGCAGAAGTCACAGTAGTATGAGACACCATTGCGCTCCACACAATGTTCTCCATTATAGTTCACTGAGCTAATGACAACGTATTACTTTGTTTTTTTTTTTTTTTTTAAAAGTGGTACTATCGTTGCAGCAAACCATCCCATAATATTAACCATACTGATGCTCAGACCTTTCCATATATAAAGAAAGAACTGTTTACAAAATCCTGTCTTGCCATGGTTGTAATTTCAAAATGATCTTTACAAATAGGTTTAATGTGTTTTAAGGAGGCATATTTCAAGCAAGAACAATGACTTTGAGTAAGTTCTGAAACTACATTCTTATTTGATTGATTGCAAAGGATGTGACTTTAGACAATATAATTTAATTCCTCTAATTTCCCGTGTCTGCAACAGAACGGAGATTTGTAAAGTTTTTAGTACTAAAATTAATGTGTCTGACCTAAGGATCCACCTGAGGAGACACTGTAAAGGACGGAGGTACAGCTACTAGAAACCACAATTAAGGTATTGTACCTCGGAATTCCATTAAACCCCAGTGTTGCAGTTCATGTCTATTGGTGTGATAAAATGCCTTAACTAAAGTCGATTTAGGAAGGAAAGAGTTTATTTGGCTTGAAGCTCTGGGTTACAGCCCACCATACTAGAGAAGTCACAGAGCAGAAGTTAGAGTCAACTAACTGATCACTGCTTCCTGCCTGCTGGCTGCTTCTGCACTTACCTCGCTTTCTCCTGTTCTGTATAGTTCAGGACCTCCCATCCAGGGAAGGATGCTGCCAACAAGGGGCTGGATCAGTCCAATTGACAACCAAGACAATCCCCCACAGACGTGTTCACAGACCAATCAGATCCATGTAATCTTTCATTTGGGATTTCTTCCCATGGGGATTATAGGCTGTGGCATGATGACTTTTAAAACTAATTATCATACATGACAATAAAATACATAAAAGGATGTATCTCTGTCTCTGTCTCTCTGTTTGTGTGTGGGACACACTCTGAGAGAGAGAGAGAGAGAGAGAGAGAGAGAGAGAGAGAGAGAGAGAGAGAGAGA
>NW_026067928.1:5587118-5651588 GCF_014885135.2 Alexandromys fortis
AAAGACAGAGAGAGAGACAGATAGAGAGAGAGAGAGAGAGAGAGAGAGAGAGAGAGAGAGAGAGGAGAGAGAGAGGGGAGGGGGGAAGGGGTAGGAATAAACCTTTAGCTAATTCTGGAGGGTTGTTGTTTCATACGCTTACCTATTGTAACCGAAGTACTATTTCTTGTTTGCTCACTTAAGGGAAGCCTTGAGCACCATAGATGCATTTAGACCATATTCTAAAATCCTCCGAGGAAACACGCTTGGGCACTCAAGCGTTCTCTGATGCTTATGACAGGGCAGCATGAAGCACGCTTTTAGTGACACTGGTACAGAGAGTTTGACAGGACAAATATGATGTCAGTTATCTAAACACAAGGCAGCCATAGTTTTACAACTGAGTAGAATTTTAACTTGGCTGTTATCACTGCTAAATAGCATAGGACTCTCTTGCATACTGCATTGAACATATACATTCAGCAAATTCTGTGAAGTATTTCGTTGACTCATTGTATAGTAAGTGCCTTCTAGGCTAAGAGTTGTCATTAGCCACTGGGGACACCAAGCCAAATGTGCTTTTTATGTATAAGCACTCAGAGCGTGGTACAGGAGACGTACACACAAAGAGAAAATTAAGGATCTACTGCAGACAAGAGGTTGACCCAATTTTCCAGCTCTCCCTAGCTAAGTACGAGTATAAGCTAGAGAAAGATGACAAGGGACAACTTGAAAGAGGAAAGTAAACTGCTTAACAGTCATAGAAAATGGAATGGTGGAAGGTGCTGTAATCCTCACCAACAGGAACACGGTCCAACATAGCATGTCCCCATTTGACTAACAGAAGGTAGCGTAGGCATATTCCCACTCTGAATCAAATAGAAGTCTTTCTTGACAATGCCAATCTGAAACAAAGGAAGTGTGTGCATGTATTGGGGGCTACCAAAACCCATGCTCAAAAGGAAACAAGCTGCTTCTGCATCATATGTGATCATTGGCTCACCCACCCAATGGCACAGGGAAGTTGAGCAGCACTGGTTCTGGGGAGACCCAGTAAACAACCTGACGGGGGATCCCCTTTGTCCCTGCAGATCTAACACTCTCTTCTTACCAGGAATCAGAGTGAGAGAATCACTAGGAAAAGGGAAGCAGATACAGTGAAACTATCCCCTGAATCACTTTGTCATCTGGAGAGAGGGGAGACACCCTTTCCTCATGATGGATATCAATCATCCCAGGCTGAAGCAACTCCTTAGCCTGCAGGCAGCAGCACCATAGTCTGGTAGGATTGCTAATGGCCTAGGGATAAACTGAGAAGAACAAAGGAGCATTGCCAAGACTTAAAATAATTGAAATTAAATTCTTTAAAAACAAGTTCTCTCTCTCTCTCTCTCTCTCTCTCTCTCTCTCTCTCTCTCTCTCTCTCTCTCTCTCACACACACACACACACACACACACACACACACACACCAAGTCTTGGTGAGGATGTGGGATAACTGCATCTCTATAGCTTACTAGAAGAAATGTTTGACATAAAATTACACAACTCAGAGTTTTCACTCATCGGTGTATGTGTGAAAGAGAGTCGAAGACAAGTGTTCAAGTTCAAACTAAACTTGTACATAAATGTCCATAGCAACACTGCTGAGATTAGCAAATAGGAGAAACTATCTAAGGATCATCCACAGATGGCTAGATTAATTATAATATGATACATTCAGGGCTGGAGAGATGGTTCGGTGGTTAAGACGACTGACTGTTCTGCCAGAGGACCTGTGTTCAGTTTCTAGCACCCACGTAACAGCTTCCAACTGCTTGTAACTCCAGTTCCAGGGGGATCCGATAGTCTCACAGAGACATACATGCAGGCAAAACACCAAGGCACACAAAATAAAATTAAATAGATCATAAAAAGTACAGTATATTCTTGCAATAGAAAATTATTCAGTTATACATATGGACAAATATTCATGATAACATGGATGAATCTTGAAACTATGCCGAGTGAGAGGAACCAAATAGGAAAGGTCACATATTTTATGCGTCCACAGATATAAAAATGTTAAACATATAAAGAGGGCTAAGTGGTAGAAGTCAGGGAAGTGATTCCCAACATGTAGAGGAACTCTATTGGTCACAATGGAAGGGCTCTAAAACGTGTGATGGGTGAGCTACAAAGTGGATCATACTAAAACCCACCTAGATAGGCATATAAAAAAATAAAGCTGAATTGTCACTAAAATCATACCAAACCTAAGTACTCACTGACACTTGTTCCCTGCACTTGGACAATGGATCTCTGTGCTCCCCCATCTGCTTCACAAGATGGTTTTCTAATAGGACAGAGTGATGCATTTGTCTCTCTGTATAGAGATAGTTATTTAGAAAGCAGTTTGCTCATAGGCCCTACCTAGATAACTATTATTTTGCTAAATGGGCATATCATATTTTTGCTTATTCTTTTCAAACAGTTGAGATTTTGTTCCACAGCTCAGTTTTCAGACTTCACCGAATCACTGAAAGTTAGGATTATAAACTGAAAGTTGTTATGAGCAACAGGTCAAATTGTGACAGTCAACAAAATTCTTAAGCTGTCATCACAAAGTTCTTTCCTTCTCTGTTATTACTGGATTCAGCTTTAAGAAATTAATGCATTGCTTGAAGTTGTTGCCACTTGGGGGAAACTATTCTCTAGTTAATGGTGTGGAGCTAGAAGTAAGAAGCATAACTCGAAATTGTCTATAGACACCCAATTGCTCCCCCTAAGGATGTTGGAGGCTGCATTCTGCTTTTCTAACTTTCATAAGTCACATTGAGTAAAATGCTGTATAGACGTGCTCCTGGAGCCAACCTCACAGGAGTGATGATATTTGGGGGAGGGGGAGTTGCTTATCACCAATCTTTGACTGTTAAAGTCTTTAAACAATGGACTCCGAGAAACTGAAATTTTCTCAGGAGTCTTATACTGGGATGAAGAAAAGGATGGGACTTTAGTGTCAGCCAAGAAGGGGCTCATCTCTGAAAGATTTGACACAATTCTTATAACTTGACAGACCATCTTGCCGAAGGTCCTGCAATGTCATTAGACAATGAAGATGTGTAGAACCAGGACTGCATAGCTATCCATGCCTTTGCCTTCTATTTAAATTTTAACCTCGTGTCAGGTCTGAAAGACAGGCCAGAAGTCACGTTGAATAAATACCTATTGTCTGCCTATCATTATTACTTCATCTGTTTAATTAGACTACCGAGGATAAGAGGCTAATCTTGGTTTATTAGGACTTCCAGACTCTATCATGTGCCCCAACAGCACTGGTAACACACAAGAGAAGAAAGAGACAACAGAAAGAACACCTTGAATAGGTCTCCCCAAGTTTTAATTTATACTTCTCCTCAGATCTCCCAGAAGTTTCAACTCAACACGAGTCACAAGCCCTTCACCTAATTTGTTGCACCTGTAATTACACTGTTTAGAGTCAAGATTCTGTGTTCAGCAATTAAACCATGCAGAAAGGCCGCCTTTCTCTTCTTTATTTCACCGGGAGAGAATGATAATGTTGTGTAATCTATTCTTTTGCCAGTCCCAAACGGAAGTGAAGAAAAGTAAGGACTAAGTAAAAATAGGCTGCACACCATGCCAGAATAAATAGCTCTGCTCACTTCCTCAGCCACAGCTCTACACACAACCTCAGCCACGGCTCTGCTCACAACCTCAGCCACGGCTCTGCTCACTGCCTCAGCCACGGCTCTACTCACTGCCTCAGCTACAGCTCTGCTCACAACCTCAGCCATGGCTCTGCTCACAACCTCAGCCACAGCTCTACTCACTGCCAAAACATCCCCACTCTAACCAGCACGTGAAGATTTCAACATTGCTGTCAGTGCAAACTATAAATACCAATATTAACTCCAAAGAAATTTGTCACAGAGGGAGGATGAATATTCTAGTATCTGAAACTACCATTTACCAGGAAGACACATTGTGTCTTAGAACAAACAAGTTATTCCTGGGTAAGTGTCTCAGTCTAAAAGGGACAGAGGTAAACAGGGTTGCCATTTTAGGAAAAAGAAATTAACATCTGTTAGCAGACTTTGGTCTGATTTGTAAATCCAGAAACAATACAGAAGCTAAGGTGGTACTGTATCCGTGCCATCTCCGGCCGCTCTCAGTGGTCACTGTGTGGAGCTGACCGGATTCACATTCACGCCTGTCTTTCTGGAGATACATGTTTATGTTCAATGTGTAGCTTTCATTTGCAAAACATTTCTGTTTTGTAGCTTTCTTTTAAAATCAAAAAATTTTGCCCATTTCCAAACAACAATTTCCATGTAGCACAACACATGGGTCATATACGCCCTTTTCCTGTTGATGGACTTGCACGCTCTGTACTTCTCTACACATGTGTCTTGCAAACTTACAAGAGCAAAAACTGTGAGACAAGGTTTTCTGAGTGGGAAATGGGGATTTCTGCATGGGACTTTCCAAGTCGGAAGGCAAATGTTTCTTTTTGCTACATCTGGCTATTATTAAACACTGCATTTCTGCTGTACTAAAGTAAAAAGATGTCTCACTATTACTTAAATTTCCATGTTTAATAAAGTTTAGCAACGCGCATAAAAACTTCTTGCTCTTTATATTCTTTTTGAGGAAACACTGCTTTAAATCATGGTTCATTGTTTCTCTGTTTTGAGTATTAAAACTCATTGTTTTGAGAAGTAAGAGAATACAACATTTTTCGTATGTATTTTATATTTTGAAAATATTTTTTTTGGTTGTCATTTTCTTTTGACTTTTATGTGATAGAGAAGTTGTAATTTTCATGTGGATCAATTTTAAACATTTTGCCTCCTGGCTTATGATTTAGAAAACTTCTCCATTGTATATTTATTTTAAAAAGAAAACATATACACAAGACATTGTTAATAATCATAATTACCATACTGTATGCCATAACATGAGAACTCACTACTTCTGTCAGTGAAAAATAAAATAAAATTTAAGAAAACATTTTGTTAATGCTTTTATTTTTGTATTTGAATGTTTATATTTATGCTACTCTTTGAAAAAAAGCATCAAATAGGGCTCTAGGTCTTTTCTTTAAAAAAACATAGCATGATGGTATATCTGGACTTGTGACATACTCTAACAAATCCTCAATGATTTTGATATCCTCTCTATCAAACTCTCTCTCCACAATTCTATTTATTTATTTTTATTTTTGCTTACTTTCACCTTCCTTTAGCTCTTAAAATTATTTTAATGTAGTTTCTTAGGAGATTTTTATTTTGTTCTGTTGTTTCTGTTTGAATTTTGAGACTGGGTCTAATCATTTACTCTGGAAGGCCTGGAACTCACTACATAGACCTCTGTTTCCAAAATGCTAGGATTAAAAGCATGCCCAATTATGGCCAGCTCTCCCTAAGACTCTAAGTTAATAAAAAAAATGTTTTAGTACCTACTACTTTTCTGTATCAGAATATTCTTAGACATTTTCATATTTGGATTTTCACCTGTTTTTTAATTTAAAGACAACAATGAGGACCCTAAGAAAGACATACATAGATCTAATCTACATGGGAAATAGAAAAAGACAAGCTCTCCTGAGTAAATTGGGAGCATGGGAACTTTGGGGGAGGGTTGAAGGAGATGGGGAGAGGTAGGAAGGGGAGCAGAAAAAAATGTAGAGCTCAAAATAAAAAACTCAACAAAAATAATTTTAAAAATATCTGCAACTCGTTGACCTGAGATGCAAATAAGTTTGTTGCTTAACTTGTGGGAAAAATTTCCCTAGAACTTTTGTTTTCCTTTTTTTTTTTGTTTTCCTTTTTAAAACAAGGTATGTGCAGCTCCTGTCTACTTAGAGCTTCTTTCTTTTCAATTTGTATAATGAAGAAACAGCTTTTATTACATTTATGCTTAGATATTTTGAATCTCTGTGGTGATTTTTTTTTTCTCTGTGAAATACTGATAAAAGAGAAATGAAGAGGATGTGACAGGAAAGCTTGGCAATCTTAAGATCTAATTAGGAACTTGCTAACCTGCAAAATCTACCACTGGGAAAATAAACATGAGTGCTAAGTTATGTAGGAGTTTAGGCGAGATAGGAACAAATGTTGCAAAACAAATTTCCTCATAGAATGCTATGCTTTAAGAAGGAAGGGAACTATGACATCAGTGCCAAGCGACTGAACATCCGTGACCTGAACTTTAGCCTACATAATCCATCATTATCCCGGTCACTAGCTCAGTATAGAACTTCCTCAGAGTTCACAGATGAAAAAGGTACTAGAAGGTGCCAGTAGCTATTCATTGTCTCTGCCAGTCACTGCTAGGCCTGCATCTTCAAGCAATTAAGCTTGGTTCCTTGGCCCTACTCTTTTGTCCACTGAGCACTGAGACCCATCTAAGTTGAAACCACATGAAGTATACATGTTAAAAAATAATGAGTGTGCTTTCTTAGGTAGTAAAAGAGGAGAAGTCATGCAAATATTGAAAGGACAAGTGTAAAGGAGGGGTGAAGAAAGGAGGGCACTTCAAATGAGGCACACCCATGGGAATTTCAAAGGGCGTAAGATGGAGTGAAAGGAACGTACAATTCCACTCTCTGGAAATTAGTCTGTGTCACACATATATATAATAAATGGGCTTGAATGCCAAGGTAAAAATGTGGAATATACTAAATATAATTTCTATTACAAGCTAACTTAAGTATCTGTGAAAAGGTTTATCTAAAATGGACAAACACAATATATGTCAGGGAATCCCAAAGAGGAAAAAATAAAAAGGTTTAAGCACAGCAAATCTGTGGTCTGGCAAACATCTCATTGGTAGCATAGCTCCTTACATATAGAAGGTTCATGTTAAATATTGAATGAATTAATGAAAAATAAATGACTTGAAAGGCTTTTAAAATCAGGTATTTCTAGAAGTACATATTTTATAATAGCTTCATCGTAAGGTTTAGGCCACACATTCTTCTCAAGCCTAGATTTCTCCTGGAGGAACAGTGCTTTGCCTAATGAGTATGGCAACATTATGGAGCCAGGATCTGGAACACAGCTCTGTTCTGCCACACAGCAGCAATTAAATAAAGGAATTAATGTTTCCTAAGCACTTGAGACACTGCTTCACACAAATTAAATGCTGCATAACTGATAGAGCTATTTGTTGAGTAAATAATGACAACTGGGGTACAAGACCAAGATAAAATTGGAAAAGACTAAATGTTCAAGTCAGACCTTTTTTCTCCTTTCAAGGTTCCCATTTATTCCTCCCCTGAATCTACTTCATAGTTTTTGAAAAGCTCCAAAGCCGTTTATTAAACAACATTTAAAATAAAACCCTTTTCTACAATTAAAAAAGGGCAAATGTTTCCCAAATGCTCATGTGTTAGGACCAGTTCCCAGAGTAGTTCAATGAGGAGGTGATGTAGGTCTTTTTAGTAGATATGACCTCAATAAAGTCCTCATCTGGATCAATGGGAACATGGTCTCAAAGGGAACTGGAGGAGCCTGGTTCTTTTCTAAATCATTCCTCCTGCCTCCTAATATGAGTAGTTTTTCTCTACCAGATGCATTTGCCTGTTATGTTACCCTTTCCAAGGACCCAAAATATAGGGAAAACCCCATATTCAAGTGAAACTTCAGAACTGTGAGTCTTATCTTTTGGAACATGATTCTCTCAAGTATTTTGTCATAGTAATGTGCTGTTGTGGTGATTTAAAAGAGAATGGCCCCTATAGAGAGCCACTAGGGGGTTTGGCTTTGTTTGGAGGAAGCATATCACTGTGGAGGCAGGCTTTAAGAACTCACGTATACTCAAGCCACACCCAGTATCTCTGTTCATTTCCTGTTGTTTTCAAATCACGTTGTATAAGTCTCACCACCTTCTCTAGTACAATGTCTGTCTGCATACTGTCATGCCCCACCCACCATGACGATAATGGATTAAACCTCTGAACTGTAAGCCACTCAGCTGAATGTTTTCCCTTATACTTGGTCATGGTGTATCTCTACAACAATATAAACCCTAACTAAGAAAAAAGTTGTTACCAGAGATTGGGATATTGCTGTGATAGACCTGACTATGTTTTTGTTTAGAGGGATTTGAACTTTTGAAGTTTGGGTTAGAAAAGCAATGGAATATTTAAAGTGTTCCTTAATGGGCCATACTAGTAAACTCATGGAAGACAATGGTTCTAAGAGACAATAGAATGTCGGCAGCTTGGTTTAAGATATTTCAGAGGAGAATTTTAGTATTTTCTTGGGAATCATTCTTGTGATATATTGGTAAATAACATTGCTGCTTTTTGTCCTTGTTCAAAGAGTCTGCCTGAGCCTAAAGTAAAGAGTTTTGCATTAATTACATCGGCAGTGAAAAATCTCAAAATAGCCTAGTATAGACTCTGACATATGGTTACTAGTATTCATGCTTATAATGATTTATAATGAAAAGGAAATGAGCAAGGAAAAATATAAAATACATAATTTGAGGAAAAAGGGATCACAGAGAAGTGATCTGGAGCTTAGTCCTGTGTTCAAGGAGATAACCTGGTTAAGAAATGGAATAAAGGGAGTGTTGACCTAAGGACAAGATCCCACCCAGTTAAGTTTCCAACTTGTGAAGAGGAATTAAAGAAAATCTTAAATCAGGATATAGTGGTGCATATCTTTAATTCTGATACTCCAAAGGCAGAGGCAGGTGGATCTCTAAGTTTGAGGCCAGATGAGAAAAGTAAACCTAATAGGAAGTAAAAGCAAAAGAAAAAACCATGCTATAGTCAACAACAAGAAGTTGGAGATCTGAAGAACATTCTGGCATCAGACATGAAGATGCAGAACTCAGAGTTTGCCCAACTGGTTTTTGGTCTTGCTTTGGTCCAGTATTTCCTCACAATGTTCCTTTTGCTGTTTTTTTAATGGTAATATATATCCTATGCCATTATATGTTGGAAGTATTTGATCTTATTTAATAATCTATTTATTTATATTTTATGTATGAGTCTTTTGCATGCCAGAAGAGTGCAGCAAATGTTATTATAGAAGATTGTGCACCACCATGTGGTTCCTGGGAATTGAACTCAGGATCTCTGGAAAAGCAGCCAATGCTCTTAGCCTCTGAGACATCTATTCAACCCTATGATCTGCTTTTTGATTTTGATTTTACAGGGGATTAGAGATTTCATGAAAATAAGTTCAAGACTGTTAGAGACTATGGGGACATTTGAAGTTGAACTGAATGCATTTCTTGCATTACGATATGACTACCAGCCTATGGGAGCCAGGGAATAGAATGTGGTGATTTGAAAGAAAATATCCCCATTAGGGAGTAGCACTATTAGGAGGTGTGGCTCTGTTGGAATAGATGTGGGCTTTGTTGGAAGAAGTATGTCACTGTGAAGGTAGACTTTGGTGTCTCAGATATGCTCAGGCCACCCAATTATATATTTAGAGGGTATATTTGAAGCAATGTGTACATAGGAAGAGAGGAAGAAGCCTGCATCATTTGATCTGTGATACAAAGCTCTGTGCAATAGTGTCTCAGGTCACTTCCTGTTGTCTTTAGATCATTTTGTAAAAGTCTCAGCTCCTCTAGCACCATCCTTACCTGCAAGCTGCCATGTCCCAATATGAGGGTAATAGGATAAACCTGTGAACTGTAAGCCACCCAATCAAATGTTTTCCTTTAACAGAGTCTACATGGTCATGGTGTCTCTTCACAGAAATAGAAACACTAAGACAGACATTGACTGAAATAACATCTCACTGAAGAGGGTATATTTGAAACAAGGTTTACCTAGAGAGAAAAGAAGAAACCTCCATCATTTGATTTGTGATACAAAGCTCTGTGCAGCTGATCTGTTAAGATAGAGTATAAGTTTCTGTTATCTCTGACCTGTAGCCATTCAGTTCCAAAGAAACACAAGGAGGCTTATATTAAATATAAACCTTTTAGCCTATTAGCTCGGGGCTTGTTATTAACTAGATATTACAACTGAAGTTAACACATAATTCTTGTCTATGTTTAGTTATGAGCATGGTACCTTTTCTCAGCAAGGCAGTCTCATCTTGCTTCCTCTGTTCCTGACTAGTAGCCTATTCCTTATAGTAGGATAGCTTGCTTAGCCTTGATATCAGACATAGGGGGTTTGGTCCTGTGTCAAGTTGGTATCCAAGACCTTATTGTCTCTCCAAGGAAGACTTACCCCCTCTGAGGACTGGATGGGGAATGAGAAGGGGAGAAGTGGGGGATGGGAGAGGAGGAGGGAGGGGAAACTGGGGTTGGTATAAAAAGTTAAAAACTAAAATTTTTAGGGTAAAGGATAGAATAATGAAGAAGAAACAAAAGGGAGCTGTTATTTTATTCAGTTAGAAATGACTGTGGTTTAGATTCCAGTGGAAGCTCTAGAAATAAAGAATGACCAAGAGACTGAGTGGAGAATAATTCATTTGGAGGTAAAGGATAGGCAGTGTCAAGAATGCTGACTAGGTTTAGTGACATGAGAAACTAGGTGCCATTTCTCAATGACAAGAAATTTTCAAATATGGGTTGCGGAGAAAGAATGCATTGTCAGTTTAGTACATACTAACCTCGAGAAGCCAGGTTTGAGTGCTTCAACTAGAGATAGCAAATAGGGAATTTGTTATATGAATCTGAACCTAAGTAAAATCTGGGATAGAGAAATACATATGGAGGTTGTAACAGACTCTCAGATGAATCATTTTTACCAGTTGCTCTACCTATCTCTTAGTCCAGACAAAACAGCCACTACCTCAGTTGTGGTCTCCTACAAGTTAAATTAGGCTAAAGCATATTTTTACAAGTTTAGTATTATAGTGCCTCCCACTGGATTTAGCATGTTCCTGTGATGTGCTGGCTAACGCTTAGTTGTACATCCCAGAAGTATGAAAGAGCTAAAGCTTCCTATGGGGCCTCAGCCTAATGTTCTACCACTTCACAAAGTCACGTCCCTAGAGGTCAAGCCTTAGACAGGTTGGCCTTCTGGGAATATTCAAGATTTACAACATAGCTTGTGTCTGAAGCCACCCTTTGGTCAATATGAAATGGAAGCTGATGGATGAACAGGTTTTCTCCCCTAGGTAGATAGAAACTAAGATGCATTTTTCAAAGCTACTCTGGCACTGTAGGAAGGATCCAATATCAATCACCTACAGATCTGGTCACCTCAATCATCAATCCTTCCCCAGGCTCTTCTTTCTTCTTTGGTTCACTTTTCCTGTGCCTCATTGCTGCTTTTGGCTAAGATAACTTTGCAAGTAATAACTGCAGTCAAGCCTTTGTATCCTTAGTAGAATTTATGGTTACATATTATTTATTAATGAGCAAATGATTGAAAGACTATGTAAGATCACAGAGAGAAAGAGAAAAGACACAAAAAGCTCTGAAGTAAAAAGTAATGAGGCAAACAATGAGGAGTGCTATAAAAATCCTGTCTTCTAAAATGGCGTAACTATTGCCATCACAAACACACAGTAGTATGACCACCCACACAAGACTTTCTCAAGACTTGATGAAAATGTAGGAGACAAGATAGGTTGGCAGTATCAGCAAAAACGGAAGTTTAATGGGCAAAATATCATAGTTTATTGTACAGAAATTCAAAGCTGCCAAAATTTTAAGAAATCCTAAACTCGCCAGCATCTGGTGATCACTATTCCACTCTAAAACCCCTTTTCTGCATTCCACATATGAGTGAGATCATGAATTTGTCATCCTACACCTCATCTGTTTTACATACCAGGAAGATCTTCAATTCCATCCACATCGGTACATGATTCCATTTTGTATGTACACCATAATTTCTTAACACATTCATAATCTGATGGACACTTAGCTTTCTCTAATTATCTGTTTTGAATAACACTGCAATGAATCTAGGAGTAAAACAATCTTTAATGTTCTTATTACATGTCCTGCAAATCTGTGTCCAGCAATGGAATTGCTGGATCACAAGTTGTTTTATTTTAATGTTTACAAGAATATTCCAAATTGTATTTAAACAAACTATTTTTATTTTACATACCAATCCAGTTCCCCCTCCCACTCCTCCTCCCACTCCCCCACCTTCTCCTCACTCCACCCCTATCCACTCCACAAAGAGGGTAAGGTCTCCTGTGGGGAGTCAACAAAGTCTGGCACATCATGTTGAGTCAGGATCAAGGCCTGCCCTTCTGTATCAAGGCTGAGCAAGTTATCTCTCCATAGGGAATGGGATCCAAAAAGCCAGTTCATGCACCAAGGCTAAATCTTGGTCCCACTGTCAGTGGTGAGTTGTCCTTATTTGCTTTTCTAGCAAAACTTTCCTCTAGCACATTATAAAAATTATAGTTATGTTTACAGAGATGAGCTGGTATTATGGTTTTGTTCGGCGTTTTACTGATAATTAGTGATATTGGATTCTTTTATACACCAGTAGGCCAGTTATGTCTCATTTTGAAAGATGTCAACTTAAGACAATTTCCTACTTCTTCATAAAGTTACTCCTACTTCTATTATTTTGGAAGTTAGTTTTCAGAGTGTTTTATGTCTTTTGGATATCAACCCCTTGCCAGATGTACAGCTCTCAAATACTTTTCCCTATTTTGTAGACTGTGTTTTCACTGTATTGATTGTTTCTTTTTCTGTGCAGAGGAGAGATTCTCTAATTTAATGTAATCCTAATAATAAATATATCAAGTTTTGCTTTGTTTTTGGTGATCTTTGTTTTGGGGGTCTTATTAAAAAGTCCTTAACTATTTGACTATTCCTTCTAGAAGTTTCTTGTCATCCATTGTATCTTTAATCCATTTTGTGTTGATATTTGTAACTGATAAGATAAATGGATCTTCTTTTATGTTTCTTCATGTCAAAATTCAATACTTCTAGCACCAGTCATTGAACACTATCTTTTCTTGTTAGAATCTTTGTAAAAAATTATTTTGCTATAGATTCATGAGCTTTCCCTCTAGCTTCACAATTGCGTTGGTCTGTGTATCTATTTCCTTGTTGATTTTTCTGCCTGTTTGTCTATTGTTGAAAGCTGCAATTCTCAATCCCATTGTCCTGTAGTTTACCTCTACCTTTTAGTCTATAATATATTCTTGTTTATAGCAATTTTTAGAAAAATACTACTTGGCTCCAGCTGTGGGAACCATGAAAATGCAGTACTGATGAGCTTACTGTTGGCATATATTTCTCAGGGTACATTCACCAACAGCTAGTCAAAATCAATAATTTTTATTGGGTGCCATAATTGATCTTGTAAATACGTTTGAATTTAATCTTTAGGAGATTAAACTAAAATTGCATCTGCAACGCTTTCTGAAAGACAGTATTTACTCACCTTTTGTCTAAATAAAAATTATTTTGCAGGAATTATCTTAGATTTAAACTTCTGGTTTTTAAATGGATTACTAATAATAAACACTTTCCATCAGAGAAAAGCAATAAAAATTATGGAATTCCTTAATCTGTGTCATTCTGTAGCCCTCAGTTATTAAAATTCAAACACAGTGCCACAGCAGAGTTTCCACCTGTTTGTAAAAAGTTCTTCTTAAATGCCATCTCCAGCAGCTGGTAGTAATTTTTTCTTGACTCCTATGCATTGCTGGCAAACACTGGATCAGAGACTCACAGAAATGGAAGCAAGTCTTGAAACATAACTGAGCTGAGAGGAAGAGCTTCAGCAAGTCTGATCACAAGTTCAGTAAAATATGTTGCTGGTTGAAAACTAAAGTTGGAAAAAATAAATTACTTTTATCATTTTCCTGAAAATACCAGTAATATTATTCACTTCTTGAATTCAAATGCTTTGCTCCCAGACAACTGTGCATATCAGATACTCAAACACTTTAATCAGTCATAACTAATGCCATGTACCAAGTATGGTTTTAATCCATGATGTGCATTAAATTTAAATATTTTCTAAGTCTAAATATTTGGTCACTATACAAAGTAGTACAATGACTGTTTCCCAGGCAGAAAAACTGAAGTTCAAGGAGTTTATAAGTTAGGTTAACACAGTCAAGAGCAATGGTAGAGGCAGGATTCAAATCCTGCTAACATTGCTTCATGTCCATGACCCTGAAGAGTAAAAGAATTCTAAAAATATAATTAAACAAGCGGATCTCTTAATTCCCACTTTACTTAGAACTTTCAGTACTGACTTTTCATATTCTTACCTTACCAAAGCCAAGAGTAAGAGTTGCTCAAAACTGTTCTGAAATAGTTTATCCCTGAAAAAAATAATAGACTTAAACCTCCAAATGACTATTGACTGATATTTAATTATAGCTGATATCAAATCTATGTACCACCACACATCTTCAGACTAGAAAAATCAAACTTTGCATCCTAAAGTGCACCCTTTTGTCATGTCATTCTTCACTGCATTCAAAAGCCCCCAGTGAAAGGCAGACTCTAGTCAGGCAAAGAATCGAACAAAGAGGAGAAATTACAAGTCAGGAAGAGTCGCATTTGGTTTTGCCCTGTCAGCAAGACTGGGAAACCACCCTATCATGAGCTGCTCGCAATGAGCCGCCCACACTTCTCAGAGTCAGCAGCCCAAGGCTGACAGAAAAAAACTTCTCTATTGTACTTGACTTTTATTTCTTGAATTTGAAAACGCTAACTACTAAAATTTGATCGTGTTGAATTTATCAAGGGAAGAAAGAAAGAAACTCAAAAGGTAAACATACGATGCAAAGAAGATTTAGCTGAGCACCAAACAAGTTGATCTTATTTTCGGGGAAATAGTCATATTGAATCTCTCTAGCTATTCTCTGGTACTTGACAAGGCCAATGATTTCTGGAATAAAACATCACATTCTTCTATGCTTCCAATTTGAATTTTTAGTGCATCATTGCCTTCAAGGATGCTATGATTTTCAATTGCTTTACTATGGTCTGAATGTTTGTGTCTCTCCTCCAATTCAGAAAAATTCAGATGTGGATTTTTTTTTATCCTTACCAAGGAGTGATATTAGGAGGTAGAAAATTTGGGGTAGTGAATAGGCCACGAGGATAGAGCCCAAATAAATGGTATTCATGTCTACTATGCCATGAATCAGAAATGTGATTTTCTAGTTCCTTTTCTCCTGTTGTGACTAGATACATATAAAACACTGACTTCATTGGGGAATGCTGAAATGAGGTTCTGGAGGTGAATTCTAAGCCATAATGAAGATGTCAGAATGTTGAACTGCCAGGAATATAAGGTATTGGCCATTGAAAGCTGAAGACACCACATACAGCCAACTAAAGAGACACTATTTTGTGTGGTGCCAAAAAAGGCAAATCTACAGTGGCGGGGCCCTTTGGGGACTCATATGATGTCATTATGTTCAGCTCAGATGCTAACATGCAGCTCCAGGATTTGACCTTTGGTCTTGCCCATCTTTTTTATGACCCTATTCCTTTCTCTTTAAATGAGGTGTTTATTATCTGGCTTATGAAATGGAATAAATAACTTTCCTTCTAATTCCCTAGAAATTTTGTGAGGCCGGGCAGAGCTAGCAAAGATAGACCAGTGGAGGTGCTTCTTCCAAATTTATCACCAGACTTGGTTCTTACCTCACTCTTCATCTTGGTCACATTCCCTATTGCTGTGATAAACTGCCACAAGAAAAGCACCTTAAGGAGAAAAATGTTTATTTGACTCACAGTTTCAACTCACGGTCCCTCATTGTGGAGAACTTAAGGCAGCAAAATCAAGGCAGATGGTTATATTACTTGGCAGTCAAAAGCAAAGGGTGATAAATTGATGCTTTCATGCTATTGCTCAGATCATTGTTCAATTTCCATTAATTCCATAGCTCAGCCCACGAAATAGTGCCTCACACAGTTAGGGGAGGTTTCGTCTCAATTCTCTCAAGTGAGAATAATCCCTAATAGGTATGCTCAGTGGTCAACCTAGTGTAGACATGTTCTCATTGAGACTCAAGTTTGAAGTGACTCTACAATGTGTCAAATTGACAATGAAAACTAACCACTGACTTTCTGCTTCCTCATCTGTTGTGATGTAAACAGCCTCTAGCATTTCTCCCAGAGGTGATCCAGCTTGCTTTCTCCATCATGATGGATTGGAGCTCTCTGAAATCATGAGCCAGTATAAACCTACCCTGCCTTAAGTTACTTCGGTAAGGCTTTCTGTCACAGGGATGCAAGTATAATTAACAGGAGGCTTTTATTACAGGGATCCCAGATGGCTGCCTTGTCCCATCCAAAATGCGAGAACACAACCAGAAAATTAAGGAAGTCATAGTTCACCAGATTTAGAACCTTCAAATGCCTCAATTTTGGGTTTCTCAGGTTCCAGAACATTGTTTATAAGTTCCTTGGTGTGTGCTACTTTGTTGTACTAAAGTTCCGCAGTAGAAGAGGTGGTTTATACAAATAATAAAATTGAATAAAGTGAAGTTTATGCCCTGGCAATGCTGAAGCATGCATGGGCAGCCCCTTCTGTTGAACTTGTCCATATTGGGTTTTACGGTCTAAGTTGATGAAGACAACTGACCATGTCTCTTCCTCAAGAGGGCAAGGATCTCATTACAGATGGCTGTGAGCCACCATGTGGTTTCTGGGAATTGAACTCAAAATCTTAGGAAGAGAAGGTAGTGCTCTTAACTGCTGAATCATCTCTCCAGCCCCTTATACAAAGAATACTGGTCTCAAAATAGAGGCATGAATTCTAATCTTCACAAAACATACACATGAACATTGCTTCTTATGTTGTTTTGAGCTTTAATGTCCTTAAAGCAAAATAATTCAGTATCACTCACCTTATGAAGCAGTAAAGACCATGTACATGTTCGCACTGTGCCTAACATAAAATTAAGATTTAAAAATACTGACTACATCTCATGATCAGTCCTTTACACAAAAATTTATCTGTTTACATTCATTAATTTATCAACCAATAAATAGTCATTTATTTACCCTCCCCTCCATGGGGTACTAAGGTACTGTATAGAGTTATTTTATATAATGGAAATTGGTGGCAGATGTAAGCACTTCCACTAGGCAGATACAAAGAAAATTACCTGTTGGAAATGTTCTGGCTGTGAAATGATGGTTTAATGGCCACAAAGGGATGCAAGAAAGCCACTGGCAGATGAACAATAGTGTCCTTCTTCTTTTGAAAGTTCCGCATGTTCCTTGCAGTGGTTCGTGCCATTAAATTTGGTATGTGAGTAATAGAACTGGGAAAAATGCGTGTGATCACCTCCTTTTTCTTAGTGTTACTGATGCACTGTTCAAAATTGGACTGAAAACTAAAGGTTTCTGAGCATGTATTCCTTTTAGAATATGTAGCACATAAAGTTGTTAAGATGACCCTATGTTTCTTGGACTATATGGACAGGAGTTCTTGGATTTGGGGCCATTCTAAGTTGGTTGTATTACTTTCATTGTATTGGTACTGGAAAGATAAAGATAGATTTCCTTTGCAAAAGTAAAATTGTATACAAAATGAGATTCTCCATTTAAACTCATTTTTGGAGTAATGCATCTTGGAAATTGCATCTTATAGTTCAGTCCTCTAAATTCAAGGCAAACAGAAAGCTGTTCTATGGCTATTTCTTATCAAAAATGCTTCTATGTGGCTAAGTCATTTCAACTAGCAGCAAAGTAAAGGTTAAATCTCATAGGGTATTATATTAGAAGGAACATGATTTTTCAAAATACAGACTGGTCCCAGTGTTTCTCAGGGAATGTCTCCTTAAGAATCAGGGTATACACACATATACATCAAAGTATAATTATCAATAGCTCGCATGTCACTTTGATAGCCTTGTTGAGAACAGCACAATATTAAAGCAGGGAAAGAATCCTATACTCTCTGAACCCAGTTGCATGAAATCATTGGTGTTATTCTTTAGCAATCTCTGAAGAAATCTATTTCTATATCTCCTCTAATTTGAGAATGCAGCTATAGAGATATTTGATTGAATTAGTCTCATCAGTTAACCATCCCACTTCAATCATCAGTGTTATTTTTTACTAAGAAGTGCACCAAAGATATCACACATTACCAATTTGATTTTTGCAAACTTTTATAGTAGATTCTATCCCATATCCATTTTATAGAAAGTCAACTAAGGCATGGAAAAGAAGGCTGACCATGTGTTCCATGGAGGTAGACACTAAGTGCTGTGAGCTTGAGGGAATCATCGAACCTCATGAAAATGAGCACACTGCACCTATAAATATAATAACAAACAGAATGCAAATGCAAGCCACCCGGCTGAAAGGAACTGGTTCTTAGGTCACACCATTCACTGGTGCCTGCCATCTCCATGTCAACCCCAAACAGCATGGCACTAAGTACATAGTACTGAAACACACATCTTTAAAAATCTTCTTGATCATTGGCTAATCCTTATTTTCTTTTTAATAATAAGTATTCTCTCTTGAGTGAAAGTACAAATTATAAATTCAAAGATCCCTAGGCCTTGGATAAAGCCTTCATTTCCCTAAAACTGTTATGTTCCATGAGTATAATTGGCTCCTCTACAAAATTACAGCTATAAGGACCCATTTTTCCATGGTTGCTGAAACACCATTTGTTGGTCTTGGTATCCTGATTGCTTTGGACAGCGCCAGGTGACAAAGTCAGTGAGTATCTGGTTAGTTTTCATCCCCTACTTCACACCGAAGGAGTCAACTGGGAAGAAGATGTCTGGATGGAGAGGCTTTTCACAGGTCTTTGGCCATGTCTTCGGGGAATGGTCTTGACTGTTGATTAATGGGAGAGGCCCAGCCCACTGTGTGCAGGTAGTCCTAATGACAAACAAGCAGGTGGGACTCAGATGTATAAAAACATCTGACAGAGAGAGCAAGAAACAAACCGACAGACAGACAAGGAGAAGGGATGGGGGAGAGAACAGTAAGAAGCAGTGTCTTTTCACAGTCTCAGCTTCAGTTTCTGCCTCCAGGTTCCCTCCTTGACTTCTCTCAGTAACAGACTGCTACCTGGAAATGTAAACTAAAATTAACAATTTATTCCCCCAGAATACTTATGGTCAGAGTATTTCATCACAGCAACAGAAACATAACTCCAGCACTCAGGAGTAGCTTCACCTTGGGGCTCTGAGAAGTTTAATATCACTCCCATTAGCCTATCTTCTTAGGTGCCCCACATGGATCAGGAAGCTTCAATTTCCCCAAGTCATTGTGCATGCTGACCAGCTTCCTTAGGTGCCCACATTACCATTGGTCTGCAGATTCATAATATTGTAAATATATTCTTTGTGCCAACAAATATTCATGGAACACTTAGTGTATCTGTGTACTACTTAACTGTTAGAAATGAAAGTGTCAATTATACATAAAAGCTCCGTTCTTATCTAATAAGGAGATGATTGAAACACAATGATATAATGTAGGAAGTACTAAAAGATGCACTAAAGCAAGATAAAGGAATAGTGGGAACGCCTAGAGGAAGCCGCTTCAAGGGCAGAATATTTATGTGGCAATATGAGCAAAGTGAGGAAATGAGGCCTACAGTCATCTAAAACAAAAGACCTGTGGAAAGAGAAGACAGTTCGATGGGCATGGGCAAGGTCACTTAGCTTCATGAGCAATGAAGTAAAAGAAATAGGATCAGAGATATAGGGGCTTACAGGATGCTTTAAACCATATAACAGGATACTGTAGACCAGGTCATAGCAGGGTGCTCTAGACCAGAACATAACAAGGTGCTATAGACCAGAACATAACAGGGTGCTCTAGACCAGGTCATAAAATTCCTCTTTTATTCAAAACATCATAGTGTATTAATTTTGCAATTCTGTGTGACAAAATGTGTCTAGGAAAATATAGAAATTTAAGCCAAGACAGTGGTGTATGTTTGTGATCCCAACACTTGGGAGCCTAGACATAAGGACTGTGGGTTTGAGGCCAGCCTAAGGCTTCATAATAACATTCTACTGCAAAAATAATACCAAAAATAGTTTTCTGGACAATTTCCATCAGTTAGGAGTTGAGTATTTAACTATACTTTCTACGCAGAACTTTAAAAGGCTAAAAATAAGGTATCATCTGACTGTATCCTACTTGAAGGAATACCAGACAAAAATAAAACCTAAGCACCTTTCAGATGTTTGCCTCCTATCCTCTCCATTTCCATGTTTAGGAGACAGAGAACCTCTCAGATTCTTGCTGCAGATTGCTCTCAACAGCAGGGTACTTTGCTTCCTGCAGCCCAGCAAAGCATTTGATTCAGGTACTTCTGTCTTCCGATTAGGTCAGGCCAAGATGTTATTTCTTATGATTAATTCAGACTTATTTGATCTGGGGGTTTAATTGCATCTGAAAATCCCATCATTATCATAAGGTCTTCTTAGATTCAAGGGTAGCGTTTATATTCCACTCCAAAGGTGGAATGTGGGAGGTGAGCTTAGAATTCTGTCTATAATACATGGGAAGCCATTAATTCAGAGCATGGCAAATTAATTTTGACTTGATGAGGTTACCTAGGTTTCTATGTAGTAGATTTTAGATGAACAGTAGTACCAGTGAGATGAATCAAGAGACCTTTGTCATGTTATAGGCAATATTTGGTGAGAGGTTATATGACTAAGATTCCAAGACAGACTCACTAGCTCTGGTCTGTGTATCAGCCATGAACTTTGTTTTCAGTGCACACAAAGCCTTGATCCTATGAAGATCAGTGTACTTTGGCTCCTCTCAATTGTATAAAAGCCACTACACACACCGAGGTCCCCTCCTTCTCCCTCTGCTTTCTGGACAGAGGCTAAAAGCAGGTACAGCCTCCAAGGCTTTATTGGACCTGTACTTCCTATCCTGTGTAGGTTGCTCTTCATTGGTTTATGTCGTTTGAATGTGACCCTTCTTTTACCAACACTGTTCCTGTAAGAACCTGTCTTCTTCCATCATTGTGTGAAATAATTTACCATTCTTTTTAGGCCCTGGTTCTATCATAATTCAGAGAGAAACTCCTCCAACCTCACTGATGTACATAATCACCATGCTGAAGAGCACTTTTGGTCCCCCTGCTATCTAGTACGTAAGTTTTTATTTGTGAAATTCCCATACTGACACACCTTTTACCTAATAGACTGCGCTAATAGAGAAACACTGTGAAGACGGAAACCGCCAAAACCAGAATGCCTTGCAAAACATCTCTCAGAATCTCTTAAATCAATGAATGACAAGTTTCTAAGCTTGTTGTCTCCATCAGTAATACCTAATCCAAATCAAACATGCAACAGCAGCTCAGGATGTGAAGCCTAGCCATTCTTTTGTTGGTAAGCACCAGAGGATAAGGCTCTGACCTACAGCTTGGTGAGAGCCAGTGAAGAGATAGCAGTGAACTGAAGGTACAGCAGCAGTACCATTGCTCCCTCCAAATAAGAATGAGTACTAGGTCAAGGGTCCATGGTGGACCCTTCCAGTTATCATTCAGTTGATAACTGGGTCAACTGTAGCTGATTACTACCCAGGGCTCTTGAACTCATACTGCCAAGGGTAAAAGCAGTTTGCTGGAAGATCTCCACACTTTTGGGGGACTCTTCTGGTTAGTTTTTATTTCTAACTTAATACAAACTAGAGTTACCTGGGAAGAGACTCTCAGCTGAAGAGTTTTATCCATCAGATTGGTCTGGGGGAATCAACTTGACTACTGACTGTTGTGGAAGGGTTCATCCCACTATGGGAAACACTGTTCTTAGGTAGGAGGGTCTAGGCTGTATAAGAAAACTTGCTAAACATGAGCTCTAGAGAGCAATCCAATGTTTAGCCTTCCTCTATGGGTTTTCTTTCAAGTTCCTACCTAAGTTCCTCCCTTAGTTTCCTGGATTATGGACTGTAACCTATAAGATGAAATAAACCCATTTATCCTCAAGTTGCTTTGGTCATGGCATTTATCACAGCAAATATTTCAGACTATTTCTCTCTCTTTTTCTGTCATCTCTATCTATCTATCTATCTATCATCTATCTATCATCTATCTCGGGTGTGTGTGTGTGTGTGTCTGTGTGTGTGTGTGTCTGTGTGCAAATGCTGTGGGGGTACGCATTCACTTTGCATGCATGTGTGTAGAGGATAGTGGACAAATTTGGGTATTGTTTCTCAGGCATTACCCACTTTGCTTACTTATTTACTTACTTATTTTGAGACATTGGCCTGGGACTTGCCAAATAGGCTAGAGGTTTCCCAGTGACACCAAGAACATTCCTGTCTCTACCTCCCCTGAGTTGGGGTTACAAGCACACACTACCATTCCTCACATAGCTTTTGCTAAGTGAGGTTTGAGGAATCAAACTCAGGTCCCTATGATCATTCATAAAACGTTTTCTGACTGAGCCACCCCACCAGCCTCACAGCTCATTTACAAGAATACTTTTCCATCCTGCCTCTTGTGAGACAACACCCGAGACATCATTATCATGCAGGGACGTTCAAATATTTCTTAATCTTTCTCTATATAGTAAGAATAGGAAATGCTCTGAGCTATTGAGAATGGCTAGGGTTAGAATCTCTACATACACTTTTCCAATTGTAAACTGCCATCAAAGTTGAGAGAAGAAAGCTATAGCATTCACAGGGCAGTGCAATTTTATCTCTTTTGCCCATCACAATGGTCAGTTGTATAATTTCTAGTGAAAAATTGTCATAAAAGTAGTCCTTTGTTTCTTTTATCTAGATGATGTACAGTTTCTTAAAAGTATTCCTTATTATTTTCTATTTTGAAAGTGTCTCTAGTTCTTAGCAACTCACAAAAAAAAATTGAAAATGCCACTAATCTAAACTGTTGACAAGACAAAGCTGACCTCATGCTCTCTAAAAGGTAAGCAAAAGCATTATCTTGACAGAATCTTGGCAGTCCTTTAGAGGCTGAAGGGTTATACTGATTACTTATGGAATTTGGAAGTGTGGTTTAAGGCAGAGCTTTTACTGCAGGAGTTGATTAGTGATAGATGACATCTACACTAGAACAGTTTATGTTTGGAGAACGTGGGCAAGGCCTTCAGAGCATCGAGGGTGCTTTGCTGCTAATTACTGTAAAGTTAAAAGTCTGGTGTCCACTTAGATGTCTTATTAGGATGATAACGCATTCCCTAGACATGAAAATATAATGTTATATATTCCTGAAAAAAGAGCCCTGAGAGAGTAGAATGTTATAAAAACAGGATTACTACAGACAGCTGAACAGCACCGCCCTCTCAGGTGTATGGATGTAGATCACCCTGGTTCTGAAAGACATACAAATACTAAGATTATTAATTCATTTATAATTAAGGGATCCTGGTTTGGGCTAATGGCTAAGGCTTAACTGATTTAAGTCATATGTTACTAACTACTTTTGTTTATATGATAAAACACCTGAGGGAACAACTTAAAGCAGAAAATGTCTATTGTGACTCAAAGATTCTGAGAGTCCAGGTCATGGTTTCATCGTCCATCAGAGATGCAGAAGCATATCATAGACAAGGTTCCTCACTTCATGGAGGACAGAACGCATAAATAAGTGGACTGGTGACCAGGGACAACCATCAAAAGCAAGTCTTAGTGGCCTATCTCATCCACCTACACCTACCTCTGAAAGTCTCCATAATTTCCCTAGACGGTTTCCCCACTAGAGAACAAACATTGTTCACATTAGGCTGTGGGGACATTTCATACTCAAGCACAACAAAGGCCATTTGGTGTGAGTCCTCACCACACATAGTATGATCTCTGTGCCATGTTGCCTTCTATCTGGATATTTTGTATAATAACCATGCCGTTATTTCCTGGGATGAAATGCCAAGCTAAGAGAGGAATTCATCATTGTGTTTTTATTCATTCTAGTAGAGATATCCTTGTAAAACATCATACTTGGATGTAGAAAACCCTGAGTTAACTTCTACATATTTATTATTAATAAACATCCCACCCATCTCCCTGTATGACATGTGTGGCAGTCAGGCACCTGAGTTACTGCCTAGCACCTTGTGGAACAGGTTTGTATCTACTTGATTTTGTTTCACAGACTATGATACAATTCATCCTAAATGGGTTTTTTTGGAGATATTAGAAATATTCTACAAATAAAATTCATAGCTACTTTCTTAAAAAATCACACCCCGGGAATCAATTGGGAGAAGAACAAGCAGTTGGTGGATTAGATCCCTGCCAAAATCCATCAATATCATGCTGCAAGCCAGGTTCTTTTCACATTTTTAAAAGCCCATTCTATTTCCTCTTCAAACACATATTATATAAACTTTTCACTACTTTTCTTGCTAAGTACAATTAAATCTTGTAAGAAATGTATATGCCACCAGAAACTAAAATTACAGGAAAAAATAACAAAGTACAGCAATTGCCACTGTTTGGCTACTTGGGTGAAACATCAACTTTTCTATGCTTTGAACATAGTAGGTTATCTTTTAGAAAACATGGTTTTCCTATGTATCCTTCATCTTTTCCTTCTTTGGAAGAGACTCTTGAAAGTTGTTTTATAGACCATGAAGTATTTAAAATTTCCTTTTTTAAAGTCATTGCCAAAATAATTATATATACCTACACATATACACAAATGCCCAAATTCATTCATTCATTCATCCATGACCTAGCAGTGCTTAATCATGCATGGGCAGCCCATTCATGGCGGTTCTCCAGTTGTTCCTGTCCTGGGCAGTCCCAGATGTTTTTTGTTATTGTCATACTCAAGGTTCCACAGTCTTCCTTTATGCTGTCTATCCAGTGTTTTCTATGCCTTCCTCTTCATCTTATCCCCTGCACTCCTCCAAGCAGTGCTATCTTCAGATATCTGCTGTCATTCATTCTCATAACATGGCCAAGGTATCTCAAGCACTGTTGCCCTATCCTGTAGTTGACTTCCTTCTGTAGCTGGAGATGTTTCTTTCTTTCTTTTTTTTTTTTTTATTGAGAAAGGAAAAAAAAGGTTCCTCCTCCTCCCAGCCTCCCATTTCCCTCCCCCTCCTCCCACCCTTCTCCCCCTCCCCCCACTCCTCTCCCCTTCCCTCTCCAATCCAAAGAGCAGTCAGGGTTCCCTGCCCTGTGGAAAGTCCAAGGTCCTCCCCCCTCCGTCCATGTCTAGGAAGGTGAACGTCCAAACTGGCTAGGCTCCCACCAAGCCGGAACATGAAGTAGGATCAAAACCCCGTACCATTAGGTCCCAATGAGGAGCAGATGGAGGGAGAACACGAGCAAGGATGTCAGGACCACGAGGGGTGCACCCACCCACGGAGACAGTGGGGGCTGATCTAGTGGGAGCTCACCAAGGCCAGCTGGACTGTGACTGAAAAAGCATGGGATAAAACCGGACTCTGATCATGGCGAACAATGAGGGCCGAAGAGAAGCCATGGAGATGTTTCTTAACGTCATCACTGTGCAGCCTACCTCTTGGTGTGACACCTAGAATCCTCCCGAGACATGCCATCTCTGACGCATTCAGCCACTGTTCTGAGGAACGTTTCATTGTCCAGGTTTCAGAGTTGTAAAGAACGCAGTTCAGGACAAGTGTCTCATAGACTTGTCATTTTGTTGTTGTCGTCATGCCTCTTGCTGACCAAACATTTTCCTCGTACGTAGAATGCTGCCCTTGTTATCCCTATCTGCCTCTTGATGTCTGAAATAGTTTCTTCCTTTGAGCTGAGGTTTCCTCCCAGGCAAAGTGGACTGTTTGCTTGAGGTTCTGATTCCTTATTACAATAGTAAAATTTTTGTGCGCCCTTCCCATGTGTTGTGTCTTAGTCTTCTCAATGTTGACTTTCATACAAGGTTTTCACTGACTTCCACCTCTCTATCAAGGCCTGCAACTCATTTGGACTGTTACCAAGTAGTGTTGTATCATCAGCAGAACGCAAGTTATTGATTCAGATACCACCTATTGGCACGCCTATTCCCCTATCCTTCAGGGTTGTTGCTTATTAATAAATTCAAGAATATATTTAAAAGTAGTGGTAAGAGAATGCATCCCTGCAACACTCCTATGATTGTGTTAAACTGATCACTTACTTCTCCACAGACGTTGACTGATACAAAGGTATCTTTATAGGCATTTTTCTAATATTCTTGTTATTTTCTCTGGGTACCTGTAGAACCTCATTGTTTCCAAAACTTCTTTCCTCCAAATGTTATTGAATGCCTTCCTGAAGTCGATGTAGCAAACATAAAAGTCTTTTCCAAAATCTTAGTATTTTTTGCCAGTTGCCACAAAGTAAAGATTTCATCAATTCTGCTCCTGCTAGCTCTGAATCCACATTGGGCCTCTGCAAAGATTTCCTCTGTTCTACTCTTAATTCTTTGCTTGATAATGGAGAAGAAGATCTTACTGCTATGGCACAAGAAAATAATTCCCCTGTAATTTGAGCAACATAGACTATGATGAGAAAGACTTTGGCAGCCATTCAAACACCAGAGATGATGAGGAAATATTAAATATTGGCAGGAGCAAGGCAGTGGAAGCTATCAAGAGAGCGAAATGCAGGAAGGCTCCAGGAGTGAATGACATCATGGTGGAGGAGGTGGAGGCGGCTACAATAGGCTCAGGGGACAAGGGGCTTCTCAGACTAGTCAGAACTATGAGAAGACGAAGCAATTCCCATTGAATAGAAGCATTCTGTCATAATTTCCATACACAAGAAGAAGGACAAGCTGGACTGTTCAAATGCACAAATACATGAGAATATATATAAATTGAATGTATAATTGATGAAAATCTTATAATTACTGAAAATTATATATATATATAATACGCATTATATGTATAAAATGAAAAAGAGGCCATGAATTTGAAAGAGATCGAGAGGGGTATGTAGAAGAATTTGGAGGGGGAAAGTAAAGGTAGAAATAATGTAATTATATTATGATCTTAAAAATAAAAGAATAATTTAAAATAAAAAGTATTTGCCTATTTTTATATGTGTGACTTTTGCATATTTATTATGCTATTTGGTTCAATAATGTGTTACTCTCCCCTTCTTAAAGTAATATTTTTTTCTTATAATTTTTCAGTATTTTATATAAATATTTATTACTTTTTAAGAAGTCATGTAATTCTGATTCTGTCTAAATCTTGCAGAGGTTATAAAATAGAAGATCTGCATGTATTCCCCCTACTTTTTTCATATCTAACTACTTATAACAAATTGGAGTGCATCCATCAAGATCGGCATGTATTTCCCCCTATTTTCTCATATCTAACTACTGATAACAAACTGGAATGCATCCAATAAGATTTCACATCACATTAGTTCTTCATTTTATCTTGTAACCTTTTCTTCCTGAGACCCATAAATCCAAGGTTAACATCAATAAAACTGATTGTAAAACATTCTGGGAAAATATGTATGTACACTCACCTTATAATAACTATAAAAGTGTATAGTCTCAGCCATAAAAAGGGACACTGTGATTTGATGCCTGCAAGCTCTTGGAGAACTTCCAGTGTAAGCAGAGTTGACCTGGATTTATTCATGGGAGGTTATGCATTAAGTGCATGAAGCATGGAAGGGAATCACTCCACAAACATTATTTTCTTCCTTGTTCAACATGAGTTGATATTATTCTGACAACTTTCTCTTCAAAAAAAATTCAAAATAAAGTTTGATTTTTAAAAGATGAACTTACTTCTCAGTAAAAAAAATCAACATCTGTTTTAAGATGGCATAGTTATACTTCCGTCTACATAAGTGATTATTGGCATTACAAATATAAATAATGTTTTGGCTTATTTAGTTTTCTCTCTCTCTCTCTCTCTCTCTCTCTCTCTCTCTCTCTCTCTCTCTCTGTGTGTGTGTGTGTTTTTATGCAAAGTATGTCAGGAACTACCTGTGGAAATTGGTTATCATCTTCTGCCATAAAGGTTCAACAATTATGCCTTTAATTTATTGTGAATGATTATCTCACTCATTAGTTTTGTAACTATCACTGTGTTGCATACAATTCGACATCACATTTAGCAGAGAACCTGGATTTGAGTTCTGTTTTCTATTTTATCATTGCAACTTCAGGTTGTTTTATTTAACCCCCCTTAATATTCAATTTCCTCAGTTGTAAAACCAAGACATTAATTTTCTTTCTACTTTAATAGACCATGACAAGAAGCAAATTAATGCAAATAATTCAAATACCTGTTTTTTAAATGCAATATTTCTCCTACTGTGGACTTAAAACAATGTTGACTCTTACATTTTAGAGTGACAGCTCACATGTTTTAAGACTGAAAGTCTCAGACTTAAAAGTATGAAAACCTTCAGTTTGAGAAAAAAAATACCAAAATATATTCTGAAGTCTGAGCTCTTTGCTATGAATCTAGACAGAGATTGATAATCAAATTTTTATTATTATCTGTTTTATTAAAAACTTAATTATAATGAACATTAAATCTTCAGTTTTCTTAACAAGTTACATTTTTAAATATTTTATTCTCTAGGGTGATAGGAAAGAGGAAACGAAATGCCACTCTTACACTTAGGAATGGCTTTGGTTGTTTTTTATGGCTTGACTCTGAAAGGTGAATCCTATTCAAAGTTCATTTTATCTCCTAAATTAACCTTGTTGTGTTTGTTTTAGAATACTCTCTTCTTATATGTGAGTCATGGGGCATATGGTCCCTTTATTAGAGACTAAAGAACAGATGTGTGGTTTAGGTAAGTGCACATAAGCATGGGACAGTCAAAGGCAGGCGGCTTACTCCTTTTGCTACGTTGTTGAAAAGATGGGAATGATTCATTTGGTTAGAAGAAATTTAATCCTTGATAAGGTGACATCAAAGAAACCATTATTTTATTCATTTGTCTAGGTAGGCTTAAAAGGATCTAAGAAAACACATGGAGGTTTTTTTTTTTAATTGTTAAGAATTCTATGGAAATCCAGATGATAGACTTCACAAAATGTTCTGGAAGCCAAACCAAAGAATTAGCACACATGTCAAGATATTTCTTCTTTGACTATGAACTGGAATTTCTTAAATACATTTCTTCTTTATATAAGTGTTCAATTCACTGCACCTGAGAAAACTGTGGGTCAGTTGGCGTGTGAGGGTACCCCACTTATTTTATTTCTAGAAAACAAAACTCCTCATTGGAGTCTTTTAAAACATAAGGAAAAAATATTCACATACCCAAGAGTAACACAAACTGGAATTGATGAGTTTATGAAACAAACGTTCAACATTGCTTGTACATGTATATTTTTTGACAAGTTGGTATTGGATAGCTAATTAAGGGACTCATCCTTCAGGGAAATTGATTTCCCATCTCTCTGAAGCCACTGATTGCTGGTAGCTGTTCATCCAGGGGTAGGACCTTGTGAGGATTCCCCATTTCGGTTAGCATTGCAACTGGTGTGAGCACTACACAGGTTAGGCAGTCATGTTGTCGTAATTTCATGTGTGTGTGTGCGTGTGTGTGTGTATGATGAAGAGCGTTTTTTATGGGAATGGAATTTGGGATGTTAAAAGAAAATCTGCCAACATCTATCTATACCTATGCTTCACTAAGAAATGTGGGTTTGATCCATAATTTGAGAACACTCAAAGGTTTAAATTGAAATAGCATGCTCTGATCTGTTAGTTGAGAGGCCAACTGTTTGGGGGAAGCTCGGGATTTGAGAGTGGTGGCAAGAGAAGGGTAAAACACTGACTCTGTCATATCTGGATAAGAAGTGTACTTCCTCATTTGAGAATTTGTTTGGGCTTCTAGTAGCCTTGAGAAGAAGTATGGGTAAGGGCCAGTATACTGGGCCAGACTGCACAAATCTTGAATCTTGGCTGTTACCAGCTTTGTGGTCTTCAGCCAGTTTCTTGGCCTGCCTGGGCCTCAGTTTACTTGGATATGAGGATGCAGTATTGCTGATTGCTGGTTGCATCATAAAGGTGGGTATAGATAAGTAAGTTTATAAATGTTTGGAAAGCCATAAAGCATATTGAATTGAAGCCTTATATGTTGACCTCTAAATTCTTCCTCCAAAACTATGTATACTTGTCTTTATTTTCTGTTTTTCTTTCTGAAAATTTATATATATACATAAATATTTTTATTTTTTCCCTAAAACGGCAGATAGCCAAATCTAAATTGAACCTTTAGATCTGCTTAAGAGTATGGGGAGAGAGTTCTTTTTACCATAACTTCCAAGAGACAACACAGAGGGTCTCAAATGTGTCCTCTGCAGCTGGAAATTTAGGTAATTGAGTCTTAACCCTACCTGAGAATTACAGAAGGCAGATGGGCCACCAGCAGTTACAGTAACAAACGGAGATACTTCACTGAGTTTAGAGAATGCGTCAGGGGAAAAGACAGATGAGTAAGACCATGAGTAAGAAAGTGTCACAATAGAGGGCTTGTACAGAATAGACCTCCAAAGAGGGTCCTGATGATTGTGGAAGTATAGATATGGAAGAGATAGAGGAATATTCCCTGTATTTGGTTAAAAAAAACTCTCTAACAATGTAGAGGCAGTGAAAAAGTGAGTTTGAACTTGTCTGAATCAGACCTAGGACAAAGATGGCTTATGAAACCAAGAAACTTCCACCTTTAGGGACACCAGACATCAGTGTGAGTGCAGGTGAATAATCACAATGGAAGGAGGCCCACCTTCCCTCCTCCTACAAAAGAAATGGTATGGATTCATGTCTATACACGAAACTTAACATTTTAAGTACTCAAATGAGACCAGTTTGTACTTACAGGGAACTTATTCCTTTGGCTTGCATTCTACCAACTCCTATTACTGTCTTTTTTCATGTATGGGCAGGAGAAAACTCTAGTCCACTCGACAGCTTGAAAGGCCTCTGAAAGGAGGAAATGTTTGCTCTGTGAATTGCGTTCTACAAATAATGCCTGTTCCAAATATTGGTTACAACTGTTTGAATCTCTTACACCACCACGTCACATTTAATGTGAACAGATCAACTCACTTTGTACAGCACTCTGTAACTTAATGTCCAGACCCTTTCTAATACACCCTCTCCTTACAGACATGGAAACACTGAAACTCTGAAGACTTCAAACAAACACTCCATTATCCCAACAATGCTAGCAAACTTTTATCAGTTCTTCCTAATTCCCTGTCTTGGACCGATTTTAGAGGGTTTCAGACCTCTGGAGTTTCCTCTCAACTTTGAATTAATGTGTTCATATGCTTCTGCTTTTCTTTTTGGCTTCAGGATTTACTTTTGCCAGCCTCTAAGATGAGGAACAAAAGAAAACAAAGCAGAAAGATTCTTTAAATCTGCCCCCATCACAGCTGAGTTATACCATAGATACACATATCCAGGTCTTTACAGAATTTGGAAAATGGAATTTCCTCCCCTGAACTTGCTATTTATTGCTAAGTGTTTTTGCTCTTTTCTTTCCTCCCACCCTTGACCTCTTAGTAATAGAAAACGTTAGCATCAAGCATGTGTTCTAATGAGATACCTCCTCCCAGAAATTCTCATTTTAAACGCTGGGGTTATGATCTCATAAATCAATTTCCAGATGCAGTAAGAAGGGAGGGGGATACTCTTCCCTGTTAGGAGAGATTTCTTACCCTTGAAATTGCATTTTGCAGACTGTGCCTAAGGCACACTATAGACTGCATTTACGTTGTCGGGTGATATTTTAGGCACACATACATATTACGTTTTTAAACATGTATTTTCTTGCTCATTCCCACAAGAGTCATAAAGAGCTCCTGAGTAAATGCTCGGTTCCCAAGACCCAGATTGGTTTGCCGAAACTGAATCTGATAGACATCAGTGGCTACCCAGTCCCAATGGATGGGGTTCTTTGAAGCAGTCTCTCTCTTGTGCCTACTGTTAGGCATTGGTTTGCTTTTACTGGGTTTCAAGATTGAAGCAATCTTTTTGGGTGTCCTTAGACTGCAGGTCAAAATAATACGTTTTCAGAGTGCTTCAAGTTCTAATCTCTGTTTCTCTACAGGAAAATGCTGGCTGTGGGCTTCCCTCCCTTAATCAAAAGTAAACTCTATGATCTCTAATTCAGAACTTCATACAAATGCCAATAGATATCTATTAATAATGAGGACTGGTTTCTAGTGAGGAGAAGAGAAAAAAATTAAGGAGGTATTTGCCGATGCCCTGATGTGTTTCAGACTCTGTACACACAAACTTCGTGTGCTCCTGCAGGGCTGGGGATGACCCTCAGAAGGAGAAAATCAGCCTTCTGCCCCTTCCAAATCCATTAAAAAACATCTCACATTGACAATGTGTGTGTTTGGTGGGGGGGGGGAGGGGTAATGAAGGCAGAGGAAAAAATATAAGGTGAAATCAGAAAAATGCTTCATTTTGAAGATAATCAAGTTGTGAATCCCAAACTTAAACTAATTTTCAGGGTGAGCACTTAGATGTGTTAAAATAAATTGCAATGCAATCTGAGGGTGATGTAGCCAGTCAGATTGCTAAGGCTGGGCTAAGGCACCGATAGTGTTAGCTTCATAGACAGAAGACTGAATGAAGGAAGTGAGAAAAAAAAACAAGACTCTGACACTGAAGTAAGTTTGGTGGATTCGGTACATCATTCACAGACGTGTTACATGTATGTGTTCTGTGATGGTTCCAGAACCAACCCCCTCCTTGTTGGTTAAATGTATTTCAGCCCTCTGCTTATGGTAGACCATTGCAGACCTCCTTAGTTTCTATGAGTTCCTATATGGACTGTTCCTGCTGTGTTTACAAGGCTTTGTATTCTTGTTGTACTCCATTCCCTGAATCTTTCATCCTTTCTGCCTTCGCTTCAGCAGGGTTCCCTGAGCCTGGAAGGAATGGATTTGATGAAAATATCCGGGTTAGGGCTGAGTGCTCCAAGGTCTCTCGTTCTGTGTATAATGTCTAACTTTGGTTATTGTATTTGTTCCCATCTGCTGCAAGAGGAGGATTCTCTGATGTTGGCTGACAAGGCACTGATCTATGAGAATAGCAGAATTTCATTAGGAGACTTTTTATTGTTATGTTCCTTTAGTAAAACAGTACTCACTCATTGGTTTTCCCCTAGTCCCTGAGTTTCCTAACCTCAGGTTCTTGGTCACCCAAGCAGTGGCACGTATTGGTTCCATCTTAAGAAGTCAGCATTAAATCATATAAGATATGGGTTAGTTACCTTTACAAGCTTTGTGCCAGCATTGCACCCATGTATCTTACAGGCAGGGTACCATTGTAGATCAAAGGGTTTGTAGATGGCTTATGTTTCACTTTTGGTAGCGTGTGAGTATCTTCCGGCACCAAGGACAATAGTCCATAGTGGTGAGAGCTCTTGGTAGGTACCAGCTCGAATTCTCTGTGCTCAATGAATTGGGTCAGTGCTATCTTTCAGCAGTAGACCCTTGCAGTCAGATTTTTTAAGAGCAAAGTATAGCCTTGGCAACAGCCTGAGTTGTTTGAGTGTTCCCATGGGACCTCTTTGGCCAACAGCTCAATTAGATGTAACTCAAGCCAGTACTGGAAGCTTCATTTGGTGACAATATGTGACAAAACAATTCTGTTAACCTTACTCCCAGTGTGCATAAAACCTATGTTATAATCTATTCTATTTGACATAACGTTTTGCCACCATTTTACAAATTTATTTTGTTTTCTGTATGTGAGTATTTACCTCATTTATACCTATTCACTGTGTGCATGCTGATGTACTACAAACGAGGAGAGGAAGGGAATGGAAGCTACACCACGGCCAACTTTATGAACGTTAACACAAATGAGATTGAGAGAAACAGATTTTTGTCTGAGCAATAAGAAGCCAAACCCCTTGAAAATGGCCCCTAAGTCTAACATAATTATTGTTTGAGACAATCATTAATTAGTTCACAAGTTCCAATGGAAGAAATAACCAATTACAAACAAGAGCTAACCTTTCTAAAAAGCTGAGTTTATTTTTTCTTTTCCTATCAACGTGTTTAAAGTGTCAAAAGCGATCTCAACCAAAACAGATGTGAAACAAATATTAGCTGTATGGTTACATGGGAGAATCAATGTGACTTGCCTTACATAGTGAGAAGGTATGCTAAGTCAGACATGATATTGATCTTGATACTGTTCCTAAATTCTAAGCATAAACTATATAAATATAGAAAAGATCTATATGAACACAATTCACTAGAGCAAATATCTTAACACAGGGGTTCGTTACTATGGGAGAGAGGTCTGTGAATTGCTGAGAAGTGGCAAAGCTGTTAGAGAATTTGCGTAGTATTTTATATAGACAATAAAGGGTTTGTTGAGCGCACATCAAGCATTTTCCCATCTAAACTGAAAATAGAAGGGGCCTTATTAAATAGATGTCACTGTCTCAATTATAAATAGAAATAAGAAGCTCCAAGAGGGGCCAAAGAGAGGCCATAGCAGTTAGGATCACTTGATGCTCTTGCAGAAGACCTGGGTGAGGCTCTCAGTATTCACACGGTAGCTCACAGCTGTCCATGAAATGTGTCTTTATTCTGAACTGGATAATCTTCAAAAACGATACCCATAACCTCTTCAGAGGTGGCCCTGCTAAACAATTATCCACACAGTGAGGCTCTGTTTTGTATAGTCTTCCTCACACATGAGTAATTAGCAGGGCCAGAGGTCAGCTTGTGGTCCATGAACTACATTCTTTAGCTAAACAGTGGCTGATGGAAATCAGTGGGGGAAAAATGAACAATATAATTATTATATACTATATTAAATCATTACACTACTCCCGAATTATGCACATTTATATGTCAATTCAAATACCCTCCAGTATATATAAAATAAAAGTTTGACAAGAGAGAAGAAATTCTACTTTAGTGGTTAGGTAACCCCCTGCAAAAAAACAGTCCCCCAACATTCTAGCTACTGGTTAAGATGGTTCCCAAGTTGGGTAAGAAAGAAAAAACAAACAATATGTTGGAAGAAGGGGAGAGAGTTAAATTAGAAAAGCAGTTTTCCTGATGCTGACTTCCTCAGAAATCAAACTGGCCAAATGGCTGTTTGTTTTCCATGTCAGGATTCTGTATTATCTCCATTACTTAGCAGTAGAATACAAGGGGCCAAAATCCTCTTGTGCCTCAGTAACGACATTGCATGTTTCTTTTTTTGAGGGGGCATATTATCAAAGCATCTCAATGTGTTCTGTTAAAAGATAGACTTATTGTTACACATTTTTGCCTTATGACTCCTCAAAAGGTTTTATAGAAAGTTTAGCAGAAAGCACAGCCAGCAAGTGTACTGCAGGAAGAGTGCTTAGTCATTCGTTTTTTCCCACTTCATGTATTTTTCGCATGCTTATTTGAAAAACATTCTCATAATACAAAAGAGCTGAAATTAATATTTAATTACACAAATGCAAACAGTAATAAAACTGGATTTAAGGTGGGCAATAGAAACTGTGCAGCGCATGGCACCGTGAATTGCTAACGGTGAGCTGAAAACTTCTCAGTTTATTCCTTAAGCCAAACCTAAACAAACTTGGCTCTTACAGTGGTTGTTGGAACTGGAGAGATGGCTCACTGGGGAAGAGTGTTTGCTCTCACAAAATAGCAGGTCCAGTTTTCAGCACCCAGCATGGTGCCTCATAACCATTGGTAACTCCAGTTTCAGTCATATGCCTTCCTCTGGCCTTCTCTGGCACTAGGCATGCACATGATGCCCAGACATAACATGTGGATAAAACAATTGTCTATATAAGATTTAAAAATATAGAAAAACTGTTTAAATGAGTATGCTTTGCAAGATACAAACTTTGTATTTGAGAGAACAAATGTATTTTTATTTCTTAGATTGGTACCTGTGCTTTGTACCCTGATGTAGGAAGCAATCTTGTGGAAACAGCCCAACCTTAGCGATCAGGATACACTGCACATTGCTAGTGAACAGCAGATTGAGTACCTTGCTTCAAAATCGTGAGCTTGGTTTACCCTTTGACTTCTCTTTCTTTAGTTTAGAAGACTGTGCAAATGGCACAAGAAAAAGTGTAGTTTCATAGAAACAATTTTAATAGAGGAAAATCCAGAGTACATTCTAACATCTCAGAAAGGTGCCAACATGATTTCAATTTCATTGGGAATCAATCCTGTATCAGCTTGCTGTGCTTAGAGGTGACTTGAGCACATAAAGAAGGGGTAGCTAAATGCCTCATTAAACTAAACTGGTGACATGGACTTTTCTGCCCCATTGTTTCTCTCGGTGTCTATACATTAAGGCTTCACATGCTGTATGACCCTTGTCTAACAGTGTTTGGATATGGCTACTAGCAGTTCTAGGTTTCACTTATTTGCTTTGAGGAACAACCACCAAGCACAAGATGATTACTAAAAATAAACTAGCCTTGGACCCAACTAATGCTCTTCTCAATTACTTTATGTCACAGTCTGAGCATGCCCAGAGATGACGATGACGGAGAAAGGTAATTGGTTAATTATAATAAACCAACTGCTTGGCCTAATAGCTTAGAACATAGATGGGAGGAGTAAACAGAATAGAATTCTGGGCAGAAGAGGAAGTGAGGTCAGACTCTGCTCTGCTTCCAGAGAGACCCGACAGCTCTGCTCTCTGGAGCAGAGACGCCATGCTCTGCTCTCCCAGGCAGCTCCAACCCACGATGGACTTAGGCTAGAATCTTCCCGGTAAGCGCACCTTGGGGTGCTTACACACATTACTAGAAATGGGCTAGTCCAGGTGCGAGAGTTAGCCTAGAAGAGGCTAGATAGAAATGGGTCAAGCAGTTAAATGAATACAGTTTGTGTGTTGTTATTTCGGGCATAAGCTAGCCAAGCGGCTGGGGTGTTGGGGACGCAGCTCTTATTTCAACACAGAGACATTCCTCTTCACTCTGCTTACCTACCAAATAAACATCCATTCTATGACACTGAGCTAAGCATCCCCAGAAGGGGCCTGCCATCTTTCTTCCTTAAGTTACGGCTTAAAACTCAGCTTGCTCAAATTCCCTGGCAGGGAACCCTTAGAGACAGCCACCTGTGAGATGATTTCCTGTAGTCATATGTGTAAGCTCCCCCAACGAAACCCTCAAGCTTCCTTTCTTTAGGGGTAGCATTGCTATGTAAATAAGCCCATTGCTTTCTTTGCCTTCTGAGGGTGATAAGTCTCTCCTTTCTCTTCCATGGCTTATCAGTGTATGTTGTGCACTCTAAGATGTGAATCCATTGTGTCCAGTCCCATTACCTATCATTAACAAATGCTATTCTAGACAGTCAGATTTGTTACAGAGTATCATTGGGAATGCAGTAGTTGTTACAGAGTATCATTGGGAATGCGTGCCTAGGGATGAAACCAAAAGGTGGATCTCCAAAAGAACCCGTATTACTGAGGATGCAGTTACTGGAAGGATCAGTCAGGCACCAAAGTCAATTAACTGGTGGATTAACTGGAGAGAGAGAGAGAGAGAGAGAGAGAGAGAGAGAGAGAGAGAGAGAGAGAGAGAAAGAGTTCAGACAAAACAATCCCTAGGAAAGACTTTTGCACATAAAGGGAGAAAGTTCTTTCTGCAGTACCTTGCGATGTGAGAGCAAATCACTGAGCTGTTAAAAGTCTAAAATGAAGAAGCCCCAGGAGTGTCCTCTGGACCATGAGGGAGAAAATGACTCAGCAGCTTTCCTGACAGGTCAGCAGACCTCTGTCACAGCTGATGCATGGTCAGAAGTAACATCAGAAGGAACGTGGGATTTGCTCCCACTAAGAAAATATTTTGGTGTGTACAAATTGGCATTTTTTTGCTCATTAAATATACTTTTAAAATCATTCCATAAGAATTCTAGGAAGAAGATGGGCCATTACCCTTCCAGTTCCTCATGGCAGTATTCCCAGAGGTGCTGTAAGAGAGGAAATATGCAGTAAGAATAATTTTCTAAACAATGCTCTGAGGACGCACAAGGACATGCTTAGTAAAAGTGTGCCATGACTCACAATGCATGGCGGAAACCTTGACCTACATTTTAAAGATAGTTTGAGAGGCAAAGAGATACAGCCTTAGTGCAAAACAGAAAAGATGTTGAAAAGTCTTTCTGCCCTCTTTGCCTGATGAAACAACTGAGTTGAGTTGAAAAATAAGGATAAATTTTGCACAAGGGCCTCACTTTCCCATCCATTCATCTGTTGATACACACCTCAGCTGATTCTATAAATTGGCCATTGGTAATAAGAGGGCAAAATGAGATTGTATGCAGGAAAATGGATTGAAAAGGAACCCATCACATTCGCAAAATAAGACAGGCTCAAAAAGACAAATATCTCATGTTGTCTTTCAAATGTGAATTCTAGATTTTATATATATACGCACATATATATGAGATAATTTACATGAACTTGCATATATAACAAGAAAGCAGATGAGGTACTATCTGTGGAAAGAAGACAAAGAGGCTGAATATGGTTAAAATATATTACATATTGAAGAAAAATGATATAAACCTTCACACACAAATTCACACACACACAGAGGAGGGGAGAGAGGAAGAGAGGGGGGGGGAGACTGTCTTAAAATAAAGAAATCATCTTAGTTTTGTTGATGATAAAAAGCACATGAATGAGTAGCCCTAAGCTGTTTGCAAGAGAAACTGTTTCATGTAAGCCCCTGATTCACATTACACCTAGAACGCTTTCAATACAGTAGTGTTTATTGTCTTCCCCTTTGTGTCTTTACCCTTTGGAGCAAACCTGATTTTTAGCAGGAACCCCATTTAGACAAATAGGATTGATTAATGCACACACAACTTCAATGGCAGGAGAGATTAACTACCCAACCTGGAGTGACTTGAAGCCAGCAATGAAAGGAAAATGTCTCCTTTGGTGTGTCCTTAGTCTCTGGTTTCAGTAATTCACAGGACTTTTATAGAGAAGAGAAGGGCTTTCAGGTGGGGACATTTACCAACAATGAGTACTGCAGAGACTTCAGGGCTGTTGAAAGCAGGATTCTGGATGAGGCTGGCCACTTTCACCTGATAAAGTGATACCCAGGAATGACTCCACAGCCTCTTAGGTATTATCAGTAAGGAGAAAAGTTTTTTTGAGCTAAAAGTACTATACATAGTTTCAACTCAGTAGCCATTTTCATACCTTTCTGATTGGCTATTCACATGGGCTCTCACACTCCTTCACTTTTCTGATTGGATGACCTCATGGGCTCTCACACTCTCACTTTTCTGATTGGATGCCCTCATGGGCACCTCCTTTGGTGGTTACAGAGTCTCAGACAACAACCAGGAGCATTCACTTTGCTTGTTGGCAACCACCAAGGCCTAAGTGTTCAGTAGCATTTTAAAAATTATTTATTTGATTTTCTAGATTATAATTACATCATTTGTCCCTTCCCTTTCCTCCCTCCAAAACCTGCCATATACCTCTCTTTGATCTCTTTCACATTTATGTCTTCTTTTTCATTAATTACTATAACATGTTTATATGGAAATGCATATACATATATTCCTAAACACAGCCTGCTCAGTCTACATAATGCTACCTATATGAATACATTTCCAGCACTGACCTTTGGTATTAGACAACTAAATGGTATACTCTTTCCTAGCCATGACTATTTCTCCCACCCTTGGCATTCCTTAGTTGCTAGTAGTTCTTTGTGTAGGCGTGATGTCTCATGGTCTTTCCTGTTTGTTTGTTTGTTTTTCGAATGTCTGTTGTTGTTGTCTTATTCAGGTTGTATTTAGACAGTCAGGTCGGTGAGACTTTATGGACATACTCTCTGCTATTACTAGAAAACACAATCCCACAACAAACTCCCTGATCCTCAGGCTCTAACTTTTATAATTTTCTGATCCCTGTTGTACAATGATCCTTGAGAGTCTTGGGTGTAGGCCAGATATAAGTGTAGTTCTCACCCCTCACCAAGAAAGCTTCCTCTTGCTACAGACAAAGGCTATCACAGAAAAGTACAGCCAATCAAAATGTCGAGTTACTTTTTAACAGTTAACACGTTGCAAACACTCTTCTAAAATCACTTTTGGAGCTGCTTATGAAAGCAAAATTCTCTAAAACCACTGAATTAAAAAATGTGCAACAAAGGGAACCAAAATTGCTTATACCTTATTATGTGTACTTGAGAGATTCCAAACTAGATCTGTTTTTGCCAACAGGTCTCTATTTCTTTACTGTGGATGCCAGGAGGACCTCTAGCACACATTTGGTGAGTCTGAAGCAACGAAATGTTTTCTGTAGAGCTAGCAAAAGCAGAATGATTTTGAGGTGTTTCCTCGATTGTTTGTGCTTCTAACAAGGTTTATGGTACTGTCTTGAAGTAGCAAATCAAATGTTTAATATTTCTATAATACTACCGCTTAAAAGACTGTAATTATGAACAAATCAGAACCTAGCAGCTTGCAGCCATAGAGAAGTATAAATAAATAATGACCACATTTGAGAAGTGAACTGAGGTAAAGAATTAGGAGGAGAGTACATATTTAATTAGATGACTCTATAATTACTGGAATGAAGACATTTTTACTCTGTAGAATGATTCCCAGATGCACCTGCTTTCCCTTTGGTATCCAAAGGCAACCCCAGAACATGGTACAGTGCAGCTCCCTGGATACCTGGCAGCCTCATTGAGCTGCCGAACTTGCAGTGCAATGGAAACCTCTTTATGGGTTTCCGCCTTGCAGAGTTCACACACAGAAAGATGAATAGTGCCAGCTGTCTCCGTTTTCCAGATCCTTGGCTGTGATGACAGATGACATATTTATTGATTAACCCTTACCTGTAGAGTTTGTTTCCAATTGATTTGAGAGAACTGAAAACAGTTGAACTGTTTAAACTATCAGATCTGACATACATGATTTACTGCAAGGCATCTGAAACCAAGATCGAAACAGACTCTAAGACACTTTCCTTCTGTTTTGATTTAAGGCAGTCACACCTTTTGTTGGTTTGAACCGTTGGTCTTAAGAGATTTTAATTCCACCCCTTCTCCTTCTCTTTCCCTACTGCCAATGCTCCTGAAACCATGAACTCCTAAACAGGTTGCTGAATAACTTCTGCAAACATAAAGCCAAGATTTTAATATGTTCCCTTAGTTGCCAAGTAGACACTGCCTTCATTTTCTGTTTTATTTATTTATTAAAGATTTTGTCTCTTCCCCGCCACCGCCTCCCCTTTCCCTCCCCCTCCCCCAACCAAGTCCCCCTCCCTCGTCAGCCCAAAGAGCAATCAGGGTTCCCTGCCCTGTTGGAAGTCCAAGGACCCCCCACCTCCATCCAGGTCTAGTAAGGTGAGCAACCAAACTGCATAGGCTCCTACAAAGCCAGTACATGCAGTGGGATCAAAAACCCATTGCCATTGTTCTTGAGTTCTCAGTAGTCCTCATTGTCCACTATGTTCAGCGAGTCATTTCTCACCAAGGCCAGCTGGCCTGGGTCTGAAAAAGCCTGAGATAAAACCGGACTCGCTGATCATTTTCTGTTTTTATACCAAGTTAGAAAAATCAGTATTTTAGTTATGAGTCTTTGAGTGGATAACTTAATATAGTTGCTACTTTAAAATCTTGGACTCTAGTACAATGATCTAGGTTATAGACTTAAGAAGGATCAGTCTGGGCTAAGAGTCTGTTATTTCATGGGTCTGTAACCTCAGGGGTTAGTTAGCTAATGCCTGTGTGTTAAGGAGGATGATATTCATACCCATCTTGTGGGTTGCTGTGAGGATGAACTGCCACATAAGAAAATAACCTCAAAGGGTCTGGCACCCAGAAAGCACTGTAGACCAGCTGTGATCAATCTACATCTATAGCTACTTCATCATTCCAGCCAGTTCACCAAGAAATCAATACAAATGTAGATATTGACTAAAATATATCTACTTTTAAGCAACAAGGTAACGTGTTTGATGAGAGGTTATCGTTAGAAGAAATATATACCTGTGGTAATATTTGATAAAATAGAATTTGACTATTAATGATTGGGAGTCCTTAACTTTATAAGAAATATGTTGATAAATAGTTGACTTTTTAAATCCAATGGCAAAATTTCATTTTATTTTTAAAAAAGCATTGTTTCTGAATATATGGCATATATTATCATATTTTGTTTTGTCTTGGAATGGTTCTTTCAATATGATACATTCTTATACAAATTTTCAGTTGTTTTGTTTTAAACTTAGTTTTTCAATACACTAAACTCTTTAGGGTGGAAATTGGGGTTTGAATTTCTGACTTATTAACCAACTTTCTTTTCAATATAAATTATTTATAGCTAAAAGGAAATTCACCAAAAAGCAACATCAAATCAGGTGTGAAGTGATGCCACTCTTTTGAAATATTCATAATGTGCAATTAGAAGAAGCACTGATGTTAAAATATCCAAGTTGATGTGATGTATGTCATCCAGTCAACATTTACAAAAACCAGTTCACTGCACAACTAGTGACAATTCTGCATGGGAATTAATGTCCTTATTTGATTTTCTAAATAGCCCTTGACCTAAATTCTTAAGAGAAAAAAAAATCACAGTTTAAATGGGACATTACGAATTAAAAGAATTAGGAATGTAACTGTTTTCTGTAGAAAAATATACTATGAAAACAATATTTTTCATGTGCTCCAATTCTGTAAAAATCTCAGGAGTTTCTTTAATACTGCATTTCCTAATTAAAATCAGTCTCATTTTTGGACCTGCAATGTAACAATCAAAACACACAGCAAACATTACTCATTCATTGCAGCAGTCTAAGGTATGTGGTGTGTGTGGCTGTGTGGTGGTGTGTGGGGGTGGGGGTGTATGACTAGGTATGCATACCATTATTTAAAATTCAGAGTTTGCATGAATACTTACAAACTTTTGATTTTCATTTATTAACATATCATTTGGCCTTGCATATCTAAGACTATTCAGGGAAATAGGATATCTGGGACTTCCAATGTGAGATTCTTTTAAGTAATGGAAAATAAATATTCATCTATACAATTTTACAGACTTAATCAACTCTATGTTGATTTCACAATGCTGTCCATCAAAAACCTATTAAATTATATTGTTTTCTCACAAAAAGACAAAAATTGATATTATAATGTATTTGTTATACAATAATCCATGTATTCTGTTAGACAGAGATATATTTATCAAGAATTCAAAAATGTCCAATTACAGTTGGAACAATTTGACTTGAAGCATTGCCCTTAATGCACTAGTTTAGCGTGTGACTCTGTCAGTAATAATAAGGAGACCTTGGGCTCATTTATTTTATATTCCCTATTAAAATTATTGTGTTTGGATTAGAAATAGAAAAAAGAGCTCAGAAGTACAATTAATTTAAAAATAAAAATCACTTCCCTAAATAATATATTGTATGAAAATAATTAAATACTAAGTGGATTTTTACAAACCTATAAGGTATAGTTTGAAAGTAAATAACAAAATGATTTAGAAAATATTGACAATTTTGAAAAATTAAACATTTAAATAAGTCGCCAGAATGTTTTTCACATGCCTAATTAGCTTTCAATGGTTTTTCATTTATTCCAGATTAGGGGTTAATAATTATTCTACAAATCCAAAGCTGAAGAACGAAGCCAGTCAGGCACATGCTAGTCATGTATCCCTGTAAAATGAACTAAATGACACTCCCCGCGTGCAGCCAAGTGTTATTGTCCTTCCAACAAAGCCAGCTGTTTTAGTTCTAGTCTCCCTAAAATTGTCTCCTAAGTCAAAAAATTTAGATGAAACGAACTTATTCCGGCTTAACTTCATCTTTCCTAAGTCCTGCCAAATCAGACTGTTGGGAAGATACAACATAATGATTATTATTATTCCATAATTTTCCTCGTTCCCACCATGCCCTGTCTACAGAGAATAAATGCAATGATTACACACTTGGAATACAAATAAACAGCATAGTGGTGCTCATCCACCATCCCAGTACTTCAGAGACAGGACAGAATGATCAGAAGTTCAAGGTCATCCTCAGCTACATAGTTTGAGACCAACCTGTGCTATATGAGTTCCTGCCTAAAAACAAAAGCAAAAGTCATCTCTCTGTCTATGGTACCTCAGTTATCCCATAACTTTCATAATCCTACTTTCAGTTTCTTAGGGGAGTAACTAAATGACTGTTCTCCTATTTCAAGGACTAGAAAAATTCTCAAAGGTCCTCATCTCCTTAGCCCCATGGCTAAGCTGATTATTTCTGTCTGTATGATTCATCTTGCTTGAGTCTCTCTGTATAGTCTCCCATATAGTCTCCAGTTGCAGCTTTCCTTGTCCCTCCCTCTCTGTATAGTCTCCCATATAGTCTCCAGTTTCTGGGTTTGAGCAACATAAAGTGGGTCATGTCTTAGCCTTTCTCGTGGTGAAATTGGTACCAGCTTTCTTTGTACTGTTGAATTAATGCTTTGAGAATCTTTTCAGAGCCAGAGACTACCGCGTTTTCCATTATCCCCATTAACATGTTGTATGAGTTTTCCAGGGCTACTATAGCAAAGGGTGACAAACTTCAATGATTAAATGACCATAGCTTTATTATTCCATTATTCCACAGCGTAGAAGTCTAGTTCTCTTCCAATGACTAAGGAGCATTTTTCCTTGTCCTTTTCACTTACAGTAGTTTCAGGCATTCCTTGTCTTATAGACACAGCATTCACAATGATGTACACACAACGGTCTTCCTGTACATACTCTAATATTTCTCTTCTTTCCATACCTCTATCTTCATATTAGGAGGCTGGTCAATTGTTACAGGGGCCCTTACCACTTTAGGGAGACATTGCATATTTACTTTGCAGTGACTTTTTTAGTAGAGTTACATTCTGAGTCATTGAGCATAGTACTTTAATACATCTCCTTTCGTGACATTCATCTGATTCCATAGCATTCAGATTTACCTGTTTAAGCTTTCTAGAGAAGATTTCTGGATCAAGATTTAGTGCAGTCTGGGGACATAACCAAAGTCTGATACGACCCAGAAGTCTGACATGATGTGTAGATTTGATGAAATGGTAGCAGTGTTCCCTTGAACACAGAATACATGAACAAAAAAAAAAACCTTATAACTAGTTATTGACCACCAACCTCCTAAATTTCTGTTTCTCCCTGTTACCTCAGCCCCTAAGCTATTGCCAGTTACCCTTAATTGTTATGGGAGATTGGATTCCGTTCCATTGATATTGGTCTGTACTCAGACAGCTTTGAATTACCAATTAGTGCTGCATGGAATGAAAGCATATTCCTCAAAGTTGACTTACAGCATTTCTTCCCAAAAAGAATGTTGGAATTATCTATAATATAGAAAAGCCAGTTTTCACAGAAAGGATCTTTTCTGTAATGTAATAAAATTTTGATGCAGCAAATTACTGACTAAAATGTCATTGTAACTGTATGTTCTTCTCTTTGTGTACTTATTAAGACTGTTCTTTGAATAAATTGATATATAACAGAACCTTGAGAAAGACAAAAGCACTAAAGTGCTTACATTATGAAGATTCAATATCAATGACAGAAGAGATTTAGAAGAAATATTTAAGCACATCGTAAATATAAATGCTGCCCATGATAGCTATTCTCAAAGTGTATCACATCATCAGCCAGAAAAATTCTATATCTGGATATTACTAGAGACTTATATTTTAGAGTAAGATTCCTCCTCACTCATTAATACGCCACCTAGCTTCCGTGGCACTTATGCAAATGAGCCCAGGTAAGGCTGCAACAGGACAGCAGATGCAGCTCCGTTGACACATCCCCAGCTAATTCGGTGACATTTAGAAAGTTGCTTTACATTCACCGTGAAGACTAGATATTTACACAAGGTAGTCTATATAAAACTGGCTGCCTCACTGCCCTCACAGAGCAAACACTCCTCAAAAGCTACCATCGTTAACTTCATTCCAGGGGGCAGGCAGCTGTAAGCACTTCTCTGAACATTGTACATATGCAATTACTTCTTTAATCTCTTAGTATATCACATGCTTCCTTTCAAAGCAATGGTTGAGATCAATCTATAACTATGAATACCATTTTGATAAAAATTATAATTAAGCCTTTCTATTGCCTGTTAATGAAGTAATAGTACATAATGCATTCTATTATAAACATTCCAGTACACAGTTGTTTTTTATTTTTAAGGGACTTCAGAACAAGTAACTTTATAGTAATATGCAAAAGCAAAATGGTTCCGAATTACTAGTATGCATTAAAAATCATCTAGAAAGCTTGTGTTGTATAATGTACTTTTGTACATGCTTCTTCCTGTACCTGGGGGTGCAGAGCGAATGAACATTAATCACGTGGAGGTTGGAGGTTGACCAAGGTACTTCAACTGCTCTCCACCTTCACTTTCTATTACTTAAATTTCTTCTCTGATGATTTCATTCCTGCATTTAGTGTACCATGTTTATTCTCTCCTCCCTCTCTCTTCTACCTTCCTTCTGTCCTTGCAACTCATCCCTCATCTATGCCTTTGGTTGCACTTTATAATACACTACAGCAGTGGTGTCTATGTGGTCACAGGTTGGACCTATCTGTTGGAGGCCAAACCTGCCCACTGTTTGATATACAGCTGAAAGCAATGACAGCCCCTGCCGCATAATCCACGAGTTCCCAATAGTTCACCTGAAAGGGTTAGGACCCTCAGGAGTCCCAGCTTATACTATGATTGTCTGTTGTTTGCTGTCCCTCTGGACCTGGGTTACCTCACTCCGCATACTCTTTTGCCAGCTCCATCCATTAACTTGAAATTATCATGATTCAATTTTTCTTTACAGATGGATTGAATTTCGTTTGTATATATCTCTTTATAGACATGTAGGATCATTTCATTTTCCAGATATTGTGAACAGAGCAGGAATGAGCGTGCATAAATAAATATCTCTGTAGCAAGATAGTGTCTATTTATCCATTTATTTATTTACATTCCCAGGTGTAGTATAGAGCAGCCACGTGGTAGTTTTATGTAAAACTTGTTTAGAAATGTCCACGCTGATTCCCATAGTATTTGACCCATTCTGTCCTCTCACCAATAGTGAATCACTGTTGCTCTTACATCACAACCTAGCCAGCATTTGCTTCATTTGATTTCTTATTTATTTATTTAGTAATAGCCGCTTGCCCCCTACTCTTCTCCAACTCCATTTTTGACACAAGGTCCCTCGTTGAACCTGGAGCTGACTAATCGTCCAGATTACCTAGCTAGCAAACAACAGTGGATCCCTCTGTCTCACCCTCTCCAGTACTGGGATTGCAGGCTCATGGCTCTGTTCTGTTTCTTTATGTGAATGCTGGGAATCCACACTCAGATCTTCATGCTTGTGTGGAAAAACAAGTCATCTCCCTAACCTTTGCAGAAGGCTTTCCAAAGGAGAAGCTTAGTCTCTTGACTTTCTGCATCAGTAGACATCAGTTGTGGATCTAAAATGTATGATTTTAACAGCACATTATTAGGTAAAATTGGCCCCAAAGCAATATTTTCAGAATCATTTCTACAGGGCAATGACTGGCAAAAGTTAAAACATCCTTCCTAATACTTCTTACTTTCAAATTCTTCTAAATCCATCTCAATGGTGTTCTAAAATACCTAAGAAGAAATAGTATATTTGGGTTGTCTTGCCAATATAGTTCCTAACTTCTGTTTAAACATTGAAACTTGTATTGGAATGGGTATGGAGAAAACCCTGAACACAAGATGGCAAGTCTCAGTCCCAAAGCACAGATGTTCTTGATACAGAGCCACTTTCAAAAGCCACGTGGTACGAATTGTGAGCATCTGTGGGAACAAGAAGCCCTTCTCAACCAAGAGTACACAGTACTGTTTTGTTATGGGCTGATAACACACCCATTCAAGAACACTTTTCAGAACATGAAAGTGTTTTATTTTTAACTGCTGCAGACGCAGACAATTAGATTATCTCGGGTTCATTACATAACTTAAAGTCATAAGAAACCTTCTTGTGTGTGTGCTTTCAGAATGTGCTCATTAGCACATGATGGTTTTCTCATAAAAAATATGCTTTACTATAAGTCAACCAATTCTGCACAGCAGACACAATATACATTTTCACTAGGGTTACACATCCGAGAGCCTCTTAATTCAAAATCTGATAATATTGAGATAAGATGTATAGAACAGGATTCATGTTGAAATCATGCATCCACTTTAAGGAACATCACAAAAATAAGTTTGAATGGGCTAAAATGCAAGTGATAATGCCAAAGTTCACAAAACTTTTATTTGTTTTGCCTAATTTCATTTCATTCCCAAGTGTTTTTTCCCTCCAACAGGACTCGAAGGATGATTTAAACTGTTCATTTCTCTTGGGTAGTACTGAGCCAGGTCAAAGTTCAATCTTTCTCCCACATGGTCTCTTCCTTCTGAAGGTTTCTTCCATCCATTTCTTTTTCCAGAGAGTCCCTGTAACCAGGGAATTGGTACTGTTCTCATGGAGCTTCAGAAACTTTTCACTGAATGAAAGCATCATTCCTTTGCCTCTGAGCATCTGCTTTTATGTCCTGTTCTGAAGTGTCCACAGCTGATAAAAGCTGCACATTGCTTCCTCAGTCTGGATCAGGAATGGTGATTGTCCCCAAGGATAATCAGAACATAGCACACCTTCATCTTCTGTGTGCTTCAGATGTCCTTACATGTTATTACAACCTTACATGTAATTACAATCTGTTCTCCACCTTGCAGCCTTCAATCTAATATTATCTTCACTGATCATTTATAACTTCCATGACCAAAGCCGGGTCAGCGGGATAAGGGTCCAAGAGGAGCAAACATAGCCAGGATGATGGCTGTTTTCCTGAGGACCGGGAAGAAGGCTATGTTGTTCTTGTTTCTGCATCCATACACTACACACTTGCCCACATACCACAGTAATGAGGCCTTTTTTAAACCCAGACTTATACTGAGTTCTTATTTCCTACTGCTCAAGACTTTACTTAGAAGATGAAATTGTGATGCGCAGATGTGTAGATAATATGTACACATACAGGTATTTAACTGTTGGAATACATAGACATGTCTGAGTTTTCTTTTAGCATAGCAGGGCTTTCATTACTGTTGCCTGACTATTTTAAAAATCCTATGTTAGCTGTCAGAGACTGGAATCGGTTCTTTAATATTTAACATCCCATTTAACTCCCAAACTTTTACATTGAACATTACCTCTGAATCAGTTTATGATGCATAACGCCAAATATACCTGAGGAGTAATCCACTTACGAATATCACATGCAAGATTCCGCCTTCTCAAAACTTTGCCTCTGCCCACATGTTGTTCTGGAGCCCCCCTAGTTGTCCAGGAAGAAAATTAATGACATATCCTTCAGTCCTTTCTCACTCCACAGCCGATGTCAGCAGCATCAGTCACTTGGATTGCTAATTTCTCTCAGGAGAAGAAGGCAGCGACTTGGCAACAGTCATAGATCAGCAAGATCTGCGATAATGGTCCTGGATAATGATGAGGTAGGACAAGAAGGAGATGAGGCGTGATGGAAAGTAGAAGGAAAGGTGAGAATGAAGGAATGGGGCAGGCGATGTGGGGCTGTAGACCACATGTAAGGGGATGACTTGTGTTTCTCACCCTTGCTCTGTGTTTTCTGAGTTCAAACAAACATAACCTGCCACTCACTTTCCATGCAATAAGTAGTGTTGTAATCATTTAGAAAAATTAGTAAGAAAGAAGGTAAATAATCTGTAAATATAAAGTCACTGACATTTTCCTGTCACCGACACTGAAAATGTACGTTTTTTTATATACTCACTGAACAGTAATAAACTTTTTATAAATTCACAGCAAAACAAATCAGAGCAACATGGATATGGTGTTTATATCAGAACAGATAAAATGTGTGAACTATGGATGACTGGAAACTAAACACGGTTCCCGTGCTAATTATACTTAAAAGGCACACTTTAGCTTAGCCATTCAGCCTCAGTAAGTACATCTTTTCTAATGCATGTGAAAAATAGCATAAGTGGCTTTCTATTTCATCCATAGGAGAGCTCTCATACAACACACAGCATGTGTGCATCTAACTTTGGTATATGCAGGCTCCTTGTTTTAGTTTATTCTCGGTAGCTAAGCTTTGGGGACAACCAAGTTGACTGTCGCTGGAGGAATGGATGGATGGATGGATGGATGGATGGATGGATGGACAGATGGAGACAATGTAGCATAAATTCGCAAAGGGAAAGTTTCCATTTTAAGGTGAGAGACATTCAATTGCTTGTGACAACATATATAAACCTAGAAGGACAATATATTACATTAAATAAATGGCACAGAAAAACAAATCCATCCACATTTCACTTAAATGTATAAGATAAAGCACTTGAATTCATAACATTAGAGAACAAATTGATGTTTATTATGGTCAAAAGAAAGAGAGTAGATAGAAAAGGAGAAGAGGTTGATCTAAGGGCTCAATTAGAAAAAAGGAGAGCTTCATCAATCAATAGAACATGACAAAAGCCACAAGAAGTTACATATTTTCTAACTGCTAAAATAATAAACTTTTACCAACAAATAGTAGGAGTGTAAGATAGATTTACTAATTAGACTTATTGTATCAGTCTGCATTACAAACATCTAAAAAATCACATTATGCTCCACTAAATATATTGCTGTTCACAAAAAGTTAAAAATTTCAATATAATTAATGAGGAGTGGATTCCAGAAAAGCAGTCTAAAGTGTCTGTGGGCCCCCATGCCACTCTCTTTCAGCATACTAGATGCTGATTTTGGAGCACATGCATCCAAGAACAGAGGTATCCTTTCTACGGTCCAGTTTCTGCTCTCAGAACAGTACTGTACATTCTTGTAATTGGTATTTTTCATTCCACCAACCCCTCCCAACCAAACTACATATGGTCTAGTCTGGGCAGAACAGTTGAGTGGCCTGGTCCCTGTTTTTCCCATTCCCTAGAGTAGCAACTCTATACAGGATCTTAGGTCAAGAACTCATCCTTACTCCTGTACCCTCAGAGAGCAGCATTTTCACTAAGGGGGAGTGATAAAGGTCCCCAACCATTCCCACTCTTAATCCTTGAGAGTCATGGTGTCTAGGACAAGTGGCCTAGGGTTCCTGCCACCAGCTCCATGTCTCAGATGTAGGGGTTTATTGAAAAGGAAAACCTGGCTGTCAGAAGAGAAAACTCCAGGTTGCTTCCCAGAGCAGTGGTTTTATGTGAAACAGAGAGTAAGAGAGTTCCAAGTAGAGAATGCCTGGGGGTAAGGGATATCCGTGGTAAGCAATTAAAAGGAGGCCAGGAGTTCTAAGAAAGCGAGAACTAAACTGTAAAAAGTTTTCAATTTAACGGCAAGAATCACAGACAGAAATAGCTAAGAGTTCTCTTGGGATTATAATAAGTTTTCAAGTATGAACCTCAAGGGCTATCCCCACAAAGAGGCCCAAATTTAATGAGATCAAACTGTGGAGCAGTGTGTGCCCAACGGCTCTGTCAGAAAGAATAGAACGATCACTAGCCATTGTTAGAAACTAATAGCTGGATGTGATAACAAAGGTAGACAATTTACCGAGAGGTCAGGAAAAAAGAAAGATAAAGAAGTCCCTCTAAATCCTTGCTGTCTCCTGGCAACTATTCATAGGCCCCTGTCTGCACTCAAGGAGGATGGTACACTCCCAGAGAACTAGACCTCATTCAATCACCTTCCAATTCACTAAACATAAACAAACAAACAACAAAAGCGTGGACTCTGGAGAAACACGTGTGAGATTGTGCTTCAGACTGTGTTGGTACAATATCTGAATGACTAGTATTTAACAACTGTACTTAAAATAGATTAAAAACATAGAAAGAAGCTGTGACTGATGATACATATGTAACAAAAGCAGAAAACAGAGCAGTATCTGCCTAAGGGCCCCATTGATATATTTAGCAAATCCTTCAAATCAATTGAAACCAAGAAGCTAATGCCTAGAGAAGTAGAAAAAGATACAGCGGCGATACAGTCATACAGACAATATTATCAAACAGAGAAGAGCAATAAGCAGAGATGATTAAAACTGAAGCAAGTAAAAACTGTTAACTTGAGCAATGCAGGAAATAAATTGAAATTCACTCGAGGGGGCTCCAAAGTGAATACGAACTGGCTGAACAACAACAGCAATAATAATAAAAAAAATCAGTGAATTCTAAGTGACTAGTAGAAACCGTATCATCTGAAGACAGGAAAAACACAAGAAAAAAAACATATTATTGAAATGCAGAAAATAAATAAGGGCAAGAACACAGAATTCTTTTAAAAGGAGTATGAGAAGGGAAAGGGAGAAGTAGTTTTAGAAGAATAATGGCTCAAACACTCTCAATTTATGGCAGACAGTCAAGAGCTACACAAACTTCCCAGAAGATAAATGCAAAGTAACCCACAGCAGAAACCTTGTAGTTAAACTGTTATATCAGAGGAAAATAAGTAGTCCTGAGCACAGCAAGAAAACAGCTTGTCATGTACAGATTCAGTCAAATGAAAGTACAAGAAGGACCAAGAGTTCAAGGATACCTTCAGCTACATCAAGAATTTGAGACTAGCCTGGGCTTCAGGACATCCTGTCTCAACAAAGGAAGGGAGAGAAAGAGGCAGGGAGGGAGGGAGGGAGGGAGGGAGGGAGGGAGGGAGGGAGGGAGGGAAGGAAGGAAGGAAGGAAGGAAGGAAGGAAGGAAGGAAGGAAGGAAGGAAGGAAGGAAGGAAGGAAGGAAGGAAGGAAATGAGGAAACCCTGGATAAGAGCCGTAAGATAATACAATCAAAGCACTGCTCTTTTCTTCCAATCTTTATCAGACTCCAGCCCTTGAGTTTGGAAATGAGGGGTCTTTAGTCTTGTTCTAGGATTACGCATCTTTTTCTGCCCTTTCTTTAGGTGCAGTCCTTTGTTCTATCCTGATTTTTGCTTGTTCCTAAGAAAAGAGATGTGCTAACTTGCCCACAGGAAGAGCTGCTGATTTCCAGGCAAAGAACAGCACACCACCCTCAAAGCTGGTCATTTAGTGGTAAAGTAAGATCCATTCACTTATTTCCCAGTTCATCTGACTCTTGAAAGTCTAAACCAGACAGTAGTATGAGGAATAAATAAAACCAATTTCAAAATTCAACTATCTTTTCGGTTCTACATCATTTAATATGATTAAATGAAATAGACAGAAAATACTGAAATAAAAATCCCTGCAGACTGGTAAGTCTTCCCTCTCCGGCCCCATCAGTGCAGTCTTCTCAACTATCTGCAGGGATTTTTTTTTTTTGTATTTTTATGACTCAGTAAGTAACATTTTATCTTAAATTCTAGCTTTAACCTGAGGCTTTGTTTCAATTTTAATGTAATTGTAAGAATTTCATATTTGCTCCTTTTTATACAGCAAAATTGTCTTTTTTAAAAATGAGATAAAATAAAGTCATTTTAACAGTAACATAATATGCAGAAAGTTCTTTGAACTGGGTGATAGACTTTTTTCAAACACATCGATAAGGTAAAAGGATCCTAGGAATGGTAAATATAGATGAGGGAAGAGATATGGATCACCTTGCCCTTTTCTTATGTCATATAAAAAAATCAAATAATATGCCTATAACTGTCCTGCTAGGTCTACAACATGAACACATGATTTGAAATAGTAGTATAGAGAGAAAGGCATCGAAAAGTTGTGTTGAGTAAAGAAATGGTGGCCCAGTGTGTCAACACCTAAGATAGCATACTGGTAGACAAAATGTTTATATTGATTGTCAGTGTAGAGACCAACTACCAATTGACCGATTGACGCTACTACCTTTGGGCCTATGATGAGGGTAGGCCAGAACATTTGGTTGGAGTATGTGGTAGAGAAAAATTGTTGTCGTCATGATAAGGAAATGAAAAACAAAGAGACAAAGGTGCTTAGTTCCCGCTACCTCCTCCAAAGGGGTTACCAGAATGACCTAAAGGCCTCAAAGTAGGCACCACCTTCCTATTTCAGTACTAGAGATTGGAGCTAGGGAATCACGCATGCTAGACAAGTTGTTGATCTACAGCCCCAGCTCTAAGCCTTAAAGATTCTACCCTCTAATTATGCTGCGGGCTTGGGACTAAGTCATGAGCACTCAGGTCTTTGAGAAGCATTGCAGATCTGAACTACAACCCTCGCGCATCGGATGTACTAAGGAAGAGATGTACTGATGAAGAGAACAGTTGTGAACTGCCATGAGGGTGCTGGAAACTGAACCCATTGTCTCTGGAAGAGGAGCCAATTCTATTAATCACTGAGTCATCTCTGCAGTGCCTACGTTATTTCTTTGTCTTAAAAACTGTATTACATTTATGTGAATGTAAGAGATGGAGGGAGCGAGAAAGGAATAGTGAGACATTTTGTATACAGATGTATATGTGGACACTTGTACTACAACATATGTTTGGTGCTCAAAAGGCAATTTGCAGGAATAGGTTCTCTCTCCTTCCACCATTTGGGTTCCAGGTATTTATCTTATGTTGTCAGTCTTGGCAAAAGGAGTTTTACCGGCTTAGAAAATTGTATTATATGGGTATCTCACATATACAAGAATAAACAATTACTATTATATTGCAACCTTGGAAATATGTAAAGAACATAGCAGGTATTGTTAAAAGAATATTTTTAATATTTAATAATTTTCTGAGATAACCATGTTATAAAAATGATTTATAGTTAATGAAATAACTAATGAACAAAATACAAATTTTCTAGGTCATGAATTTGTTTTATAACAAAGACTACTCTCCATAATATATTGTATGTTTACTCAAAATAACAGCCCTTTTCTGTTCCTTCTCTAAAAGCTGGATGAGATGCGCTGTGCAGAGTGCCATGTTCATTGTTTGGAGCGTTCAGCTAACTGGGCCAATTGACCACTTGTAAGCTCTGTTGTGCCGCATTCTTTCAGTCACCATCTCAAAGTAAAATGTTATATAAGCCCAGGACCATTGCCACTGCAAAGAGCAGATATATTGATAGGAACTTAACAGGGTCAACTAGAGCCAGAAGAAACACATAAACTGTAGTAGCTGTGTTCTTGATAGTCGGATTGTTATCAATGCTGTGATTAGACAGAGGTTCATCTGTTCGCTCAACATACGCAGCTGGGACTGGGGATACAGCTCAGTGGGGAGCATTCGCCTACCATACAGTAGGACTTAAGTTCAGTTCACAGTACTACAATGAAAACAAACAAAATCAAAATATGCATAGGTGAATCTTACTTGGCTCAAGACTATGATATAACTCCCAATATTATAAATCTGCATTCCATTGTCAACCTTTTCATGTTTATTCATTCAATATTTATTAAACATAAATAAATCGTGTGCATAGCACTGAGGGTACAGTAATGCCTGTAATGTTTATTCATATATTCAGTGCAAGTTGTCTACTTGGCACTAGCGCTGTATCTGCTGTGAAATGCTGTCTGGTAAAGATAGTCACTCTTGGTTTCTTAGAACTCACAACATCAAAAGTTCAGAGGAATGACTAAAAGCTGTAACTGAAAGTAAAAGGGAAGCCCTGACATTTGCAACAATATGGATGAACCAGAGGGACACTGTACTAGTGACAACAGAGAAAGGCAAATACTACACAATCTCACTTTCACATGGAAGGTAGTATATTTAAAAAGATAGAAACTTAATATGCAATAGGGCTTATTAGCAGGTGAGAGACAGAAAATGAGTGTTCCAAGAGGTATACAATGACTATATTTCAACAAAAGGAATAAACTCCGGGGGTCCATTTTATACAATGATGACTATTGTTAATACTAATGTATTATATTTTTGAAAATTGCCAGGAGACTAGATTCGAAGGGCTTTCAGTAAACATATAATGTATGAGATAATTTACAGGTTAAATGGTTTGATTTAGCAATTTCACAATGTGTCCACATTTTAAAACACTATGTAATACATGATATAAACCATTATTACACATCAGGAAATAATTACATAAATAAATAAAGCAGAAAAGCTGAAGAGCTGAATGAGCAGCTACATAGAGTATTCTGCAATATAATTAACAGGCTTGTTTCTAATCTACTCTTCTTTGTCTAATTTATCATCACTAGGAAGTAGGTCTTGTATCCATTAACTGATCAGAATTATGAGAACGTAGAATGCATGACTTCTTAAATTTTACTTCAAAAGGTAGTTAATGATATTCAAAGTTGCAAACATTAGGAATAAAGGAGGGAATATCCTATGCTGGTCAAAAAGAAGTTTTAAGGACCTAGCCACAAGAGCAAGGAGTACACAGCAAGAGATGATGTTCCAAGACATGACCCGAAAAGCTTAAAAATGAAAGAAACCTTGCCAACTGTAACAGAATGAGAAGAGAACCCAGAAGGCAATGATGTAAATGAGAAAAGAGCAGACACATGTGTTGTTTCATTTATGTGCAGACTGAAATGCTTCAAACTCAGGTGGAAAGATGAAACAAACATAAGCAGTGCCGTCTGGATTCTCTGAAAGAAAACACTGTATCTAATAACAAAGAGAAGTGAAAAGTGTGGCGAGGCAAGGGACGCACCAGCAAACAATAGATGGTGAGGAGCTGAGTGGAACCCAGAAATATTGCAAATCCATCGATTTGCAAAAGCAGTGCGAGTTGAATAGAGTGAGGAGGAAATGAGGGAGTCATCCCCAGGCCCAAGTTGAGAAGCTTCAGATAAAGGAGGATGGAAGGCTCCAAAAAGCAAAACCAATATTTCAGCTGTGGGTGATGCTGACTTTTGACTGTTAAGCTTATAAGATTAAGGAATTTTGGGGGTGTTAGTGAAACACACCCTTGTATTCCTGACTGTATACATGTGTTTACAAAGAGGATAATTGAGCAGATTTGCCCTGAATGTGCGCCACAACATTGGGTGGGATCTCAGACTGAATAAAAGATGGGAAAAGGAGAATATAAGCTGAAGACTAGCCTTATTGTCTCTCTTTGTGTGTGTCTGTCTCTCTGTCATGTGTGTGTGTGTGTGTGTGTGTGTGTGTGTCTGTCTGTCTGTCTGTCTGTCTGTCTCCCTCCTTCTCTCTGACTCTTGATGTATTATAAGATGAGCAAGCTGTAAGATATTGGGCCACAGTGTCAAGAAATGTAAGCAATGCAATAGGACACTGTCACACTGTGTACAAAACAGATGCCGCAGAAGGGATTCATTGCTCTTAACTACCTCACAGGCTGAGACAAAGGAAGGAGCTGATCCTGAGAAGAACCTCTACAAACAAACCTCTGCTGAGGAGAGTGCAAGATTCACTATCTCATCTCCAACCCAAAGCCTTAGCTCCATTCAGCCAGCAAGCAACTGTCCTAAAACCACCATGGAAATGGAATGGGAGGCAAAATGACCATAGCTCAATGTTACACAAAAACCAAGAAATACAGACTGTGGATCAGAACAAAGCCTGAGAGAGAAGAAGCAGTCTTAGGTAACAGAAGAATCCCTGAGTTGCAATGGTAAAGATAAGTGGATACGGCCATATCCCAGTTGGTCACTGAAGTATGTGAATATCCATCTAGTCCTCTGAAGAGGCAAGCTGCTGAAGCCAGCACAGAGCGAAGGTGGTGCACCACTCTGAGTGGAGGAAAGACACATAGTTAACAGCAGAAACTGTTTAATGGGCATCCCTATCGAGAGATCAAGCAGGGGAGACAGGTAGAAAGCAAACTGCCTGTTGCATTCTAACCAAAGCTTTTTCACAAGAAGAATACACTAAAAGAAGATAATCTTGTGGCTCGAGAGATGGGTCAACAGTGAAAGCATGTACTGGTCCTGCAGAGGACCTGGGTTAGATCTCAGCAACCATGCAAGGAAACTCACACTACTTGTAGCTACTGCTCCAGGGGATTTGCTGCCTCTGGGCTTCACTGGCACCTGCACTCAGGCATCTACCTACACTCATGCACATAACTAAAACCAGGAATCTTTAAAACAGAAAAGATAACCCTGGGGATAGTGGAAACCACATTCATCCCAGTTAGGTAGAAACTTGATTCATGTTATATTTTTCATTTTATTATGATTTTTTAAATTCTTGGCTTCAGTTTCTGTCTTGCTCAATTAACTCTTCTGTCTGCTGTCTCTGTACCTATTCTATCCTACTCTGAATTATTTATCAGACATTCATCCGTGTAATTTTACTCAAATTATTCCATAAAAAAGGTAAGGAAAACTATGTCATTTTTTTAAGTCAGATTACTTTGATATGCAAAATAGATAAGTACACAGTCAAAAATGAAAACCATGCAATTCCCCCAAGGAACATGGACACAAATAATCTCAATAAAATATTTGCAAAACAAATTCAACAACACATGGGAAAGATCAAAGAGCATAGCTAAGTTGTTTTTGTTCCAGAATGCAAAAATGAATGGTTTAACACACACAACTCAGTAAATGTAATAAATCATAAATCAGAAGTAAACTCAGGAGTGTAAATTAGATGATCCTTTCAATGAATGAGCATGAGAAAAGGTCACCTATGGGGTAGAATCTAAACTTTCTCCTCATAAAGCTGTAACTACCTTATCTTCAGATTTGAAATATACTGGTGTGGGACCTGGGATATTGAATAGCAGAATTCCTAGATTGAATGTGTCTAGTTGACTTTATTCCTAATATTGAGAAAGAATGAAGGACAGAAGGAAGTCAGTCTAGTGAGTGTGGCCTATAAACCCACCTTCTCAAGAGACTGAAGCAAGAGGATCATAGTTCAATGCTAGCTTGAGCTACAGGGTAGGTTCAATGCCAACCTGAACAACAGGTATACAACACACAACATATATATGTATATACATGTACATATATAAAATGCGTGCATGCATATATCATGCCCAATAAGAAGCCTGGGGCTTAATCTTTCAGTATGCACACTGGTGCCTTGACTTTGGTGTGTGCTCAGTTCTGCAGGTCTCCATCTTACATGAGAACAGTGCTCTGTAATTCATTTCTCCATTGGATGTGACTATTTCCTCTGGGGCCACAAATTTAATAAATTCACTCATAAAAATATTCACAGGAGCTTGTCGTAGATAAAATAGTCCACCTTACGACTTTCGAAGTATTTTATTTTTAACTTGTAGGCTAAGAATAACATTCACTTTAATCAGCTCAATATATTAGCACAGATTGTTTCACTTGAACCCAAACAATAGCCAACGGTTCAGTCAAAGGCATCCATTTGCCCACACAACTGCATAAGGGCAAACATTTCCATGTGTCTCTTCACAGAGAACACTGAATTATGAATGAAAATTTTTTATTAAAAAAGTCTTTATTCTCTGTTGTGCTGGATTCCATTACAGAATACCAGCAGGGAGTTGCATATTTTAATTAACGATTGTATCATACTAACTACATAAACCTTTTTTCCTCCTGCTTTTCTGCCATTTTGTAGAGACTGTTTCCAAAGCTATCAAAAACAACTTGTTTCCAAAATAATTAAATACATGTAAATGTGCCACAATTATACTGCAAGAGTAATTTATCGGGATCTGTGATTAAACAGTGTTGAGCTCATGCATGAGAGGCTAGAGAAGTTTAATAACAGTGTTCACATATTAAGGAATTGTCCTTTCAATTTCAACTCCATGTTGGATAATATTAACAAGGTAAGTTCACATAATCTTAAAACTTTGTTGAATTCTCCTTTCCTGAGACTTGACATTATAATACAAATGGGGAGTAAGATGACACTTTCTCTTTGTTTTGACATTTTCAGAAAACCACATACAATTTTATATATAATAAACATATGTATAGCATCATATCATGTATGAGGTTACATAAATCTATAATCAAATTTAGGTATTATCAAACTTCTCTCCCTTGTGGCATAAAGTCTGGATTGATAATCCTTAGATGAAACAAACATGAAGAAAACCAGAAAATATTATGTGTTGATCTGGGATTCCCCTCTGAATGCTGTGAATACCATTGGTTACTAAAGGAACTGGCTTGGCTTAGCCTGACAGAGTAGGACAGAGCTAGGTAGGAAAAAGTAAACTGAATGCTGGGACAAAGGAGGCAAAGTTAAGGAGAAGCCATAGAGCTGTCGCCAAAGACAGACACATTGAAATCCTGCTGGTAGGCTACGAGCCTCATGGTAAAATATAAAATAATGGAGATGGTTAATTCTAGATGTAAGAGCTAGCTAGCAATATGCTTAAGTAATTGGCCAACCAAGCAGTGACCTAAATAATATGCTTTCTGTGTGATTATTTCGGGTCTGAGCTGCTGAGCAGCTGGGAACCAACAAGCAGCCCTCTTACAACAGCGTGTGGTGAGAAAGACGGCTCAGTGAGTAAAGGCACTTGCCACCAAACCCAGAGGTCTGAGTTACAGCCCCAGGATGCAAATAGAAGGAGAGAGCTGATTCCCACAAATTGTCCTCTGATCACCACACACCTTGGTAGGTACAGAGAAGTACACACACACACACACACACACATACACACATGCACTCAGTCATGCACATGCCTGCCCATTTAAAAATACAGAAATGGAGTGTGTATTTTCATTTAGCTACTACAAATCTGTGGAGCTAGAGCCATATAATCCCTAATAGAATTATAGGAAGAGATTTCCCTATTTCGCGAACTGTGTCTCCTCAATTGGAATCTGCAGAAACAAGGAAGAGAAAGCATGAAACACGGCACTAAAAATCTCATCTGCTAAACTCCAACCAAGAAAGCACTAGCTAGGCTATTTGATACCCCAAGGGAAGGACTTTGATAGTTATTTCATCCACTCTATTTCAGGCAATCTGGATCCTTGCTGGAGCACTGTAAGCTGTTGTTAGGTGGCATTGGGTGAGTTTCTTAAGGCAATGTCTGCTTGGAGGGTACAAGGAAGTTCACCTAACCCAACCCTAAATGAATTCCATCTTCAAATTTATCCTTATCCCCTGGCCATCATCTCCTGCTCATCAATCATTAGCTGGTGTAGGTCCAAATCACATAAAGCTAAGCTAATCTGATGGAAGAACAACTGATTTAAATAAAGTGGTCTATTGCAATATCTCCCATAATTCTCCAGCCAGTAAGTCTGACCGACATGTCTAACATAGTTTTAGACTGATGAGTAACTGTTATGTTTGTGTTTAATTTGCACCCCTTTTTATTCACTAAGAAATAAAGGGAAAAGTCCAGTTAAAGTTGCATGAGTGCTGCATATGTCATATTTTTATTTTTTATATTTTGCTACCATTATCAAGTGCTATCCAAGAAATCTCGGAGGATGAGGGGTATCATTAGGAGAAAATTTAATTGGTTCTTGTTATGTCTATGCACACAGACAGTTCACATCAGTCTTAAAAATTAAATTTGCAACAGAACATTACTGTTATTTTTAATGGATTTTTAGGACAAAACAACCCTGAATTATTTAGTTTGTGATTGAATTGTACAGTATAACTTAGTTGTGTTTCAACAAAAAAATCCTATAATTCAAAGTGTTAGAGACATTAAACAGTTATGTATTGATTTTTTGTTCCCTTCTAGTAATCAATTTAGTCTCTATGGCATTTATTTTCCAAAAGATTGTAACATCTATAAATGATTATTTCTGTGGGCCAAAGTTCCGTTTACCATAGAATGCCATCGGGTGTTCTTGAGGTCCATCTATGTGAGTGCCACTTCCCCAAGAAAAGCAGAAAGTAGAAACAGAAATCAAGTTTATTATAAAAACAAGATCTAAAAACCAAGAAGAAAACAGAATGTTTTGCTAAAAATAAGAAGTCTCTAGAGATATTCAGTGCTGAAATCCATTGTCTTCCATACACATTTTCTGAACAGACTAAAGTACAGGTTATTATTTTAATTCTTATCTATTTCTTGGACATTTGCCCTGATTACAATAAAACATTTTAATAAGAAAAGACTGAGCGATTGTCTCTTCTCAAGAGGATGAGAAAATTATTGGTTCTTTGATATTTATTATCCATTCAGCCAAATTTATTAAGAGCAATTAATAGCTTGGGCTGTCAGGTTCCAGCCTTCATGAGTTTCCATGGTCCAGGGTAGGAATGTGTGGATAAGAAACCCCAGGCAAACAGAACAAAAATATGAAAGAAAAAGGCAAAGACACAGAATAGAATGGGGAGGGCAATCCGGTGAACACTAAATTCACCCGTGTTAATTTTCAACGTGTTTATTTATCATATACCCTAACCCAAATGGGGGGGTGCACAAACTACGTTAACATGATACAAAGAACAAACAGGACAATTATCTCTTCAATGTCTGAAACATCAACTATAGCTATACCTCCTGTAGGAATTCCTACAGCCAGTAGCCTTTCAGTTACCTGACCACTTTGCTGTGGCTTCCTATCCAATGAAAAACATGCATCTGGCCTCTTTTCCAGCTGTGGGACTTAGTTGCTGTTCTCTGTTCCAGCAGAGGATAATGATTTTGTGAGTCCACCCTTAAATAAATAACCCTTTATTATTCTCAATTCTGAGCTAGTATGGGATTTCTTTTAAGCCTCCTTCTTCATATACCCCGAGTTAAGTATTCTGTTGTTTAGGCAGGACATGCAGCGACCACATCTTAGGTCAAGCATCCTGTAGGCATTCACTCCCTGGGTCAAATCTCCTGTCATCTCCTTAAAGGAGCAGGAAAACGCCTGAATTCTCCAACCTTTGGTCAAGTTGGAATCTATGCACCTCTGTGGGTCATCTTAATACCCAAATCACCAAGTAACCACGCCCCAGGTCAAGATCTCTTGTTAGTAGTCACACATGAGATGTTGTTTACTCATCTATTTGCATTACAGGTGTTTTCTTCCACTAGAGTGGAACATCATGAATGAAAGGGAGTTGTTGTTCTTCTGTTTGCTACTCTGAATCCTGTGCCCACTGTTTGAGCCCACAAAAGTGGGTCCACTTAAACTCAACGAGAGGTCAGAGAGTTCAGGCCTACTCTTGCTCCTTCAAGGCTATTGATAAGCTTGATTTAAGGTGTGACTACTAACGAGATATCTTGACCTGGGGCATGGTTACTTGGTGATTTGGAGTAGGAGTATGATGTGAGATTGCCCTCTGTACGCTGTGAATACCACTGGTTAATAAAGAAACTGTCTTGGCCTATGATAGGGCAAAAGAGAAGAGCTAAGCTGGGAAAACTAAACTGAATGCTGGGAGAAGGAGACAGAATTTAGAGACACCATGTAGCTGCCAGAGGGGAAAGCCACAAGATGCCGACTGGAACATTGCCGTTAGGCCACAAGCCTCATGGTAAAATATAAATTAATAGAAATGGGTTAAATTAAAATGCAAGAGATAGCCAATAAGAATCTAGAGCTAATAGGCCAAGCAGTGATTTAAATAATATAGTTATTCTGTGATAATTTTGGGTCTAAGTGGCAGGGAATAAACGAGCAGCCTCCTACTACAGGAGTGGGAATAGAAAGTATGGTGAAATCTTTTCACTAAGAAACAAAGCTCTGCTTTCTAGAAATTTCGAGAAGAGCATTTGAAGGAAGAGCATTTGTTAGGATGTGTTTTCCCTTCCCTTTGTCCTTTCTGCCCTTTGCTTGATTGTTCTGTTGAAGTAAACAACATGCTTTTTTAGTGACATCCTAACTTGACACTTCACGAGGACAGATGTGTCAACTTGCTTTCTGATCTTTCCACGCTTCTGTGTCTTTCCTGTCCAGTTCAGATGGGAAATCTGACATACACTGTGATCATGCTGTAATTCTGACAAGAGGAATCAAGCTGAAAAGGCCATTGTCTCCATTCAAACAACCTAGAATTTCTTCCTCCTTTCCATAGATAAAACAAATGCTCATTCCAGTTTGCAACACAGGGCCATGGAAAGAATATCATGCTCAGTTAGAGCAACAGAAGATCCTACATTTCCTATGCAAAATATTGAGTCTTCAGGGATACTTTTATCATTTCTTAATTAGACAATGGATAGTATATAACATTATTGTGCAGCCAGCAAAACACTAGAGTGGGATTTGAAGAAAAGAATTGATGCTAAATTAAGATTCTGTAGCAAAAAGAAAATTAAGCGGAATGGGGGAAAATAATAAACTGAAAACATTGTTCGGATGAGATGCTATTTCTTTTTTTCTATCACTTCTACAATTTCCCAATCTGATCAACAGTATCTTTGATTTCTAATAGCCATTTTAACACAGGCTTGTGAAAAATTTGGCACTATCTGCTGTAGCTTTGAGGGAAAAAATATCTTTTGCTTCCCCTTAACATTTATTAAATAAAAATATTTTAAAACTGTCTAAGCAAAACTGAAGGTGTTATCTTTTATCCCTGATAAGACGTTTTTTGTTCATTTTAAGGTACCCTTGTAGAGCTTGTTAGATGGTACTTAAGGAGTCTTTGTGAAGAACGAAAGGGTTCAAGTGTGTGGATGCTTTCATCTTTACCCACTGGGAAGTGCAGCTCACTCGAGCCTGTTCACCTCACTGTGGCAGAGCCTTCTGCTTATACAGCACCGCTCATGTTCTGAAGAGCTTTGCAGTCCCTTGTCTTTCGATGATGAACACAGCTGTGTCACCATCCCCAGACAGGAAGCAGACGGCTCTGAGTCTTGAACTGTTTTTTTTTTTTTTTTTTTTTTTTTTTTTTTT
>NW_026067928.1:5653854-5707305 GCF_014885135.2 Alexandromys fortis
TGTGTGTGTGTGTGTGTGTGTGTGTGTGTGTGTGTGTGTGTGTGTGTGTGAGAGAGAGAGAGAGAGAGAGAGAGAGAGAGAGAGAGAGAGAGAGAGAGAGAGATCTGCGCTGGAGAAAGCACATCACTGGCTTTTCTACTCTTTCTGCCACTTCCTCCTATGGTTTCCCTGAGGTCTGGTGTGAGGTATGCTGGGAGGTATTTAGGGTTATGTGTTCCAGGGTCTCTCACTCTGCGTACTGTCTGGCTGTGGGTCTTCTTTATTTGTTCCCATCTGCTGCAGGAGGTAGCTTCTGCTCTGCTCATAGATTTGTGCCTTGCTCAGTCACCATCAGAGAAGCTTCCTCAAGTCCCTTTTGATTGTGATATCTATCACAGTACCAGAAAGTGACTAGTACAGAGTAGAGTGTAAGTGAAAAATGAGAAAACGTGTATTAACGTGCTTATAAATGCACAAAATGTCTTGAAAGCAAGTTATTTTAATTCTTTTTTGGATATTATAAAAGTACATTAAAATAACACGATATTAACTCTAATTTCTGAAGGAAAAGCATTTTGTGTGTAATATACTTATCACATCCAGATAGAAAGTAAGTTTTAGTAAATAAACAGAGTGCTATTTATTTACCCTAATCTACTAGACTGTATCCATCTGGTTCAGTTATAAGTCCCTGACAATGAATAAATTTCTTTAAAGAATGACCAAATGAAATCAAGAAGAAGCAAAGGCAGAATGATTAAAATTATATCTGAAGGTTATAACAACAAACCTCACAGAAGTCCAAGTGTGCACTGAGCTGTGTACAGCCTGGACCAGCCTCCTATCCCCAGTGACCTCTCCTTTCCCGACTTACTGAGTAATCAGTGGAACTGGGATAAAACTCTTAATGTTTGCTGTGTTTATCAGTCAGCAGAAACTTGTCTGAAAACAAGTTGGAAGAAAGAGAGAAACAGAGGAAGGAGAAGAAGAGAAAAAGAAAGAAGAAAAAGATGGAAGGAGAAAGGTAAAGTGGAAATGAGGAGAAGAAAGATGACAAGGGGGAGGAAGAATATTTCCAAGTTAGGGAGATGCCCGTGTCAGTGCATACATGAAACATGCACAGGAGGGAAGAAGAGAGGCGCTGTGCGGTTCCCCTCTGTATGCTATGAACACGTTTTATCACCATTGGTTAATAAAGAAGCTGTTTCAGCAAGCAATGTTGTACTTAATATAGTTTCTGTGTGATTATTCGCATCTGTGTGGCCGGGAAACGAACGAGCAATCTCCTACAAGGAGGATCTGCCTGGTCCAGTTTCTCCCTTTTTTTCTGCTTAGGAAAAAGAAGGGTGCAATTGTGCTCCATGCTAATTTGTTCTTTGTAAATGAGGAATGCATGCACTTCCACAGTTGATTGATGCATATTCAAATATAACTGGGGTCATAATTTCTTAGTCAGATTCACACAGAGTGCTGTCTTTCCAGGGACTGTTTATCTTGGCAGTTGAGAAAGAAACGTGATCGTGCAGTGGTCACAGATATTGACTTGTGGTCCTTGCTGGGACACAGAGTACTAAGTGGGATGCCATGAACAAACGGCTTCCAGATTCTATTTTGAACGTTGGTGCTTTAGCCACATGGAATTATCCTCAGAGACAGAGTTTTGCTCGAGGCTCACACATCATTTTGACTCTGCGATCTTCTTGTGCCCCAGCTGCCCTTGTCCTCACCCACTTCGCAGTGAAATCATTATAGTGCTGGTTCTTGTGAACAAATAGAGAAAATTCCAACTCTCTCTGGCACTGTTCAAAGTTCATACTTCAAAGAGCAAAACACTCATTAAGCCTACTGAGAAAGAGGTTGTTTCCTCCAACATTTCAGGAAAATGTCACCACCATCTGCTTTTGAATTTAAGGATGTTTCGGTCTGTCTCCATTAGCCATGCCTTGACATTCTGTTTCTGAGTACTTAGTTTTGCATTCTGTAACCTGTTAGACTACAATGTGGGAAACTTTGTTTCATCATTTGGTTTATTCATCCTTGCCTTTGCTTTTGGAAAATAAATTGGTTAAATCTACAAATGCACTCGTTTGGATAAAGGAAGTATATTGGACGTTTCTAATTGCTGCAGTCCGTGGTTCTACCACTCATTTTGCCCTGCCTTCTGTCCTATAAGTTCCCTAAGAAGCCTTAGCCTCTGATAACTTATCAAAACAATACTCAGTACCCCAAAATTAATAAAAGAATGATCCTGATTATAATTTAGTGAGACAGTAGAAGGCTATGGAACAAATGGACCAAGCACGACTCTAACATTTGTGTACCCTTACAGGATTTAAAAAATAAAAATTCAAAAGATAGCGTCAAGAGAAGCTTTGTCAGAGAACGCTATTTTTAACTTCCATTCCATGAGACCCACCACTTGGCAGTGCTGTACCTCTTGTTCTAATAAAGAGCACCTTAACTAATGGAAGACAAACAAAAGGCCTATATGTATTTTTTTAAAAAAATCAATTATTAATAGCTGTTTGAGTTTGCTTTAAATCAAGCTGAGCAAACAGAATCCTTTGCTTTTCAGCTTTTTATTTTTTACTCAAAGTTTTTATTTTGTTTCCTTTCCTCCTAAATTGCATCTATTTATCTCCCAGGCCCTGTCTTCCCTCTGTACATACTATATTGGCAATGAGACGATTTGTCATACTCGCTCAAGACACCAAGTACTATATACTTTTGAAAGCCTTCCGAGCGCTTTAAAATTAAAGCCTGGCAGAAAGTTCCTCTCCCCGGATTTGCATTCTCCAATCCATCATTTATTGGTGTTGCCTGCACTCTTCCTGAACTGCTGTGAGCAATGTATATAGTCTACAGTAATTATCTTCTTTTCTCTTTGTCTACCCAAACCTGTCATCCAAGAGAAAATTCATTTTCCGCACTGCAGATAATGCAGGCACGGCCAGCAGAATGATTGACATGGTATCCATCAAGGTACTGCCAGACTAAGCACCTGAGTCCCAAGCGTGACACATCAAGGTGCGTGGCATCCCTGTCAATCCATTCATAAGCGTCTCCGTTTCTGGCCTCTCTAGGACCCTTGAGTCAGAATGAGTTGCTCCCGAGATGAAATAATAAATGAAACATCACACGAGCTTCGTCCCAGCTCTCTTGATCATACTAATGTTTATGGTCTTGGACACTCTCAGTGCACATTGCCAGATCCAGATTCAGGACACGGGGCTCTCATTCATAATAGTGACCATGAAGGACACTTTCTATCTTTGACCATTTCTAAAAGTAACTTCTGTCTCCTCTAAGGTTGCTTTATTTATTATTAAGGGGATCAGAGAATAAAATATATATTCTCTGGTAATATAAAAAATAAATATCCAGAATGAGGATTCCAGGGTATTCCAGGCACATGAGAAAATCAATTCCAATACCAGAAAGGGTGTCATTTCGTCATTCCTCTGTATTCAACCACTAGCCAAAATCACTAAATGTCTATCCTTCTTACCAAGCTAAACAGTCTTCCAAATAGCACTTTGAATGGGGATTGCTGTTACATTTTTTTTTCAGCTGAAGTCAGCTATGATTTAATTTAGGAAAAATTACTTGTGGGACAGCTGACCTATCTTCCCACAGTAAGATACCACACAGCAACTTAGCTTGGTGAAAAATTTAAATCTTTTTAAACATGTTTATTGTCTTAAACTTAAATCGTGAGTATAGGGGATCTATATTTAAATACAAATACAACTCATAAAAGTATTTTGGCCCTTCAAAAGTTTTCAAACATCTGAACAGCATTCGCAACTTAAAATAAAACCCAATAAAGTTAAAAAAAAATCTTAAAATATGTTTCTAATAGCAATGTCTGTCCTAACCCTTGCTTTAAAATAAAATGAGTATGATGTAAAATCCAGAGAAAATTAAAAATAATTCCACTAAAATATATGAATACCACCTGAGACAGTTTAGTAGTCAATTAAATATTCAAAATATAAGCCAGATTAAACATTTCAAAATTGTTACGAAATATAAAGCAAGCTCTGTTACTTCCAAATCTCTGGTTTCATTATTTAAAAATAAATATTACTGAGTAATATATCATAAATAGCCTATGCATATTTTGACTTATGCCTCAGGGATACAAAACACAACCATTCAACTGTATAACCTTTTTTTCTTCCTTGATAGTTAGCAAATTTTTACCTCTCAATAGTGCTTAATAAACACAGCACATTTTCCCTCTAAGTTAATGATCCAATAGTAAGAATTTACTTGTGAGGCATAATTAATATTTGTTTTGATTTGAATATATAATGGCCCCCTCAACAGAGAGGCTCATGGGTGCTTTGTTCCCAGATGCAGATGCTGTTTTAGATTTTGGAAACTTTAGGAGGGAGGACCTGGAAGAAATAGCCCACTGGGGACATGTCCTTGGGGACGTTTTTCTTCTGTGGGTGCTCTCGCTCTCGCTCTCTCTCTCTCCTCCATTGCTTCCCTGTCTCTCCTCTTCTTTCTCTCCTGTTCATGAACATAATAAGGTAAAGAATTCCTACCTATCCTCCCGGCAACAAAATATTCTTCCCAAGAGCATGAGGCTAAAACAACCTTGGAAGGAAAACTCTGAAACCATTAACCCCAGCAAAGTCTTCCTGTCTTAGCTTGTTTTCATAGATGCTTGTCATAGTGACAAAGTGTGCTTAGCAAAACTCAATCATGTTTTACTAAAGTGGTCATTGTCATAGTTTTCCCTCCATGCCTATGTAGTGAGGAGGCTGCTTGTTGGTTTCCGGCTGTCCGGCTAGCTTAGAGCCAAAATAATCACATAGAAACGGTATTAATTAAAACATTGCTTGACCCATTAGCTCTAGTTTCTTATTGGTGAACTCCTACATCTTTAACTCATTTCCACTAATCTGTGCATCATCACAGGTCATGGCCTAAAAGCAAATTTTCAGCATGTCTATCTCCAGCGGTGGCTCCATGGTGTCTCTCTGACTCTGCTCTTCTTCTCCCATGCTGTAGGGGCAAGTCAGTTTTCTTTATTGATTAACCAATAAAATCAACACATAGACTGAAAGACCTCCCACACCATGCCTACCACGTGCATATTTCCTGTGAGTGGGGCTCTGCATGAGCCATGTCACCTATATTTCCTCAGCTCACTTTCCACAGCAGAAAGTGCTTTGGGGAATATTAAAAGCTAGAGAGGTTGAATAAGATCTTGAAGCCCTGCAAAGAGGATTATGCCCATTACTTCAGCCCCCACCATGAAATTTTAGCTACCAAATTTAGTCTAACTAAAGCAGAACATTGGAACGAAAACAAATACTCTAGAACATTTGGGGGAAAGTAGGTCAGACAGGAATAGCATTTTCTTTGGTACGTGTATACCTCTCTTTAAGCAATGGCTCCCTCCATCAGTAGACGTACATTTTTACACATAGTAGGGCAGGTTCTTGGGAAGTTTGTGGAAGAGGATCAAGAGTTTAAGGTGAACTTCTTGCTACATAATATGTGCAAGGCCAGCCTGAGCTTCACCAGACCTTGATTCAGAAACATCATCCCACCAACAGAAGAAATCTCTCTTCCATCTTCTGTTCCCATGTGGGAAGAAAATGTGGTCAGTCAGCTTCCTGATCCAGCTTCGAAGTCATAGCATCCCTGCCAATATAGACTCTAGCCATGTGAAACCATGAGCCAAATAAATTCTCTATTCATTGAATCGCTTTTGATCATGGTGCTTACCACAGAAAGAGAAGTGACTTTTTCAAGACTGTTTTTACTTTGTTTTAAGGCTATAAAGTCACAAGAGCAGTTACTTACGTAAAAACTTAGATGCACCCACATAAAACCACATTCAATTACTGTGGGGACTCGACCATCACATAAAAAGAATATGTAATCTTCCATTCAAAGGGGATGGGCTTGTCTTGTGGCTTTTTCATATTTTGGTGAGTCAGGAAGCAAAAAGATAAACAAGAGGTGGAAATGGGCTTACAAAATCTTGCCCCCAGTCACCCAATTCTACCAGACATAACTTCTTCTCCAAAGACTCCACACCTTTCCAGTATAACACCACCACCTAGAGCCAAGTGTCCAGGCACTGTGAGGCTGTGTGGGACATATCCCATCCAGTCCATAATGGACCATCATCAGTGTAAGCTTTAGCTTTACCCCAAACTACTGAATCATTATGGGCATTTTAATAGGATAGCTTGCTGAATTGTACTGACCCTAGGGTTTATAAAGAGAATTTACTGCTAGACTTAGAATTCTTCTCTGAAGTTATTCTTAAATAAGGTTGTTTGTTTTTCATAAGACAAAACAAAAATATGAGGTTTATCTCTCCAGAAAATTCAAGGAACAAAACATTTTATTTTTTGAGGCTTCTGAAACATCCTGATTTTCTTTGTCAACCTTAAGTTTTGTAATATATATATATATATATATATATATATATTACACTCATACACTCATATATATTTCTTTTTTCATATATGTATATGCATTTTATACATATATAAAAAGACTTGGTGAATTCCCAATCTCAATTGTTACATAAACAAAACAGAATCCGGACTTAGTAAGAAAACAACAACCCCATCTTCTGTTTATATAGGAGTCTTCAAAGTTTGTTAGAATTATCAGATTTTTCTCTTTAACTTGATGTCTCTGTGAATAGGCCCTATATAGTTTTTTAGAAGTGTTGCTAATACCTACCTACACCACTTACCAGCCTTTGGAAATTATTATTACATTCGGCCTGCTGTATTATAGTGACTGGTTGGCACTCTGCCTCAGTAGGCACATGACACCTCGACAGCAAGGACTGTCATCCCCTCACTACATCTCCACCACTACCAAGAGGAGGGGCTCACAAGAAGACTCGGGTTTGTTATACAGAGGGAAGAATTTGGAGAACAGGGAAACCAATAGCTACTCAAATCAAAATGACAGAACCAATTCAAAAGCCCTAGTAACCGAATGGTCGAGAACTTGTATTTTCTCTTTATTGTATTATTGGTTAGGTAATGTCCAATAGGACATTAATTGCATCTTCTCTCTGGCTATTAACTTGAAAAGTACAGAAACGACTTAGCAGATTAATGCAATTTAATCAAACCTTTCCAACTGTCCTCACAATGGATAAGAGGAAATAATATAAAATGTGAGGTTGAGCTTATGAATAGCAATGTGGGGAGCCTTAGAAAGTGAATATTTAAAGTCCCAGAAAATACTGCCAGAAACTGAAAGTAAGATAAAGCAGTGGACATAAAACCTCACGAGAAAGCAAAGAAAGTTTAAATAATTCAGGAGACTAACTTCTCAATAGTAGTTGTACACATTCCCAATTTTTTAACTTCTTACATTTAAAAGAAGTGTTGGTGTATGTTTTTATTTTTAAGTGGTATATATTTGTGATTCTTTATGGGTTAAAGTATGATAATTCAATATGTAAACAATATTTAATTGTATCAGTGTATTAACATTTATATCTTCAAATATTTATTATTTCTCTATACTGGGATCTCATCCTTCTCTTCTTCCAAAGTACTCTGAAACATACACTTACACTGTTGTAGGTTGTAGATGCCTCCATGCTGTAGAACTGAGAAATGACTCCGCGTCGTCCAAACTTCTTTTGGTCCTTGTTAACAAATCCTTCTATCCCATTTTCTTCCGTGTATACTTTGTAATGTTGACACTATATGATTCTATGAAGCCAACTTTATTAACTTCCACAATCAGTTGAAACATGCAGTGTTTGATGTTGGTGGCCTAACTTACTTCCTACAACACAGCACCTAGCCCTATCACGGTTCCTACAAATGACAGGATTTCTTTCTTTTTCACGGAATTTTTACTGTTCCCTTTTTATAATTTAACCACAAATGAATGCCTTGATTTCACATCTTCATTTATATGAATAGTGCTACAATTTAGCAAAAGAAATTGAAAATGTTTTAATCTCTCTGAGTTTACTTAGGGACTTCTTGGGGCTTCACATAGTTGCTTTAGACTGCAAAGTGTTCTCGTTTTACTCTTCGTAATATAACTTCAAGCTGAGAAGGGGATTGGTGATGACTCAGGAGGTCAAAGGTCTTGGCTCAATTGTTCTTTCAAGAGCAAAACATAATTGGGAAAGCAATATTCCCTTACTATAAACATTAAGCACCAAGTTTCCTTGAAGAATTTCCTTTCAATCCCTTTCAAATTCTACAAATGAGAAGGAGCCAAAATTGGATGGATTCTTGGAAATAACAAGTAATTTAAATCTCTCACAGATTCATTTTTCTTATTATAGAATGAAATTGTGCAAATGAGTTTTGCCCATCATAATAGCTAGAAAAACATTAAGTTGAAAGCCATATGTCTGAGCCAGACATGGTGGTTCCTGCTAGCATTCCTACCACTAAATCACTAAGTAAGATCAGGGTAACATTTCTGGTATGAATTCAAGGCCATAACTCAAGGACAGAACATGAGTGTTTGGTTTTAAAAGTAGCATACTGCTTTCTGGGTTATCAAATAGATGCAAAGAAGAAACAATGAACTACGACCCAAAGGATGGTGGGCTTTAATAACTGAGCAGAGATTCAGGGAGATCTTCACTTTGAAAGAATGAAATGCCAAGGTAGAGAAATAAGAAGTCATACATGGGAAATGTCATAGAGATGCATTTCCCCAGCTTTAAAAATCAGTGTGAGTCAGGGTCCTGAAAAGACACATGACAAAAGACAACTTCCATGAGAAACAGTGCTGGCAAAACTGCACATTCATAGATAAAGAATAAATTGGTTACTACTACAGAGCATATTTACATTCAGTCAATCAACTCAAAATGGGTTAAAAAGATTCAAATTTGTCCTCTTAAATTTCTAGGTCTGCTAGAATAAAATAAAGTAAAATGGTTTGTGACTGTATTGCAGTGATTTCATGGATCTTAACCTAAAATTGCAGGTAGCAAAAAAAAAAAAAAAAAAAAAAAAACCTTAACAAATGGGATTATATCAAACTAAGAAGCTGTTATGGAAAAACAGAAACAATGGCAGAGTGGATATTTGCTAAGGGGTGAACCTCTGAAATAGCTAAGAAATTCTATCACTCAATAGCACAATAACTAACAATCCAATTTTAAATGGTCTATAAACACTTAATGAACATTTATAAAAAAGACATAAAGAAAAACTGTTCAACATCATTAATCATAACATGAATGAAAACAGTAAACCAATATTGCTATATATTGTAATTATATTTAACAATTAAATTCTATACTTTTAAAAACAGAAAATGATAAGTCAAATAAATACATTAGAATATGAAAAAGTGTTGGACCTGGTGGCAACTGCATGTCTGTAATCCCAATACTTGGAAAGTGAAAATAGCAAGGTCAGAAGTTCATTGTCATTCTCTGACTACATAACAAATTCAAGTTTGAAGATAGCCAGGGCTATATGAAGCACAGTCTTGAGAAAAATGAGAAGCAAATAATATAAAAGTAGAATTTTGTAGCCTAATAATATTTATTATATTCCTCTAATTTTGCCATAAAACAAGGATCAGAAAATGGAATTGATTAGAGAGACTATTCAAACAGTGATCCCTTTCTACTTTAATCACTGACAATGTCAAAAATACTCAATCCTTTTATACCCACAAATAAGTGAAGTCCTCACCCCACATCAATGTACTTCCCTCTTTTTTGGTCTAGTTTACTAACTAAACCTATAAACATACATGCAAACAAAAAGTAGCTTTCCTCTTTTTTTGTTCCCCAAGTAGGTACCTGCCGTATATATCAAGGATGGTGTTTGTAGTTTGGGATTGTACTGATTTACTAAAGTAGCAGTTGTAGAATTTTCTCAAAGATTGATGACTTGACTGGTCCTGTTTAGTTAACTAAGTTTCCAGTACCAAGTATGATTTCCCTCTTGTTGAATGGGTCTGAAGTCCAATGAGAGGTGTTGATTACCACCAACAAGAAATGATGTCAGGGCCAGGTGGTGGTGGCGCACGCCTTTAATCCTAGCACTCGGGAGGCAGAGGCAGGCGGATCTCTGTGAGTTTGAGGCCAGCCTGATCTACAAGAGCTAGTTCCAGGACAGGAACCAAAAAGCTTCGGAGAAACCCTGTTTCAAAAAAAAAAATCCAAAAAAAAAAAAGAAAGAAATGATGTCAGTATAATATATATCAAAAAATAAAATAAATATTTAAAAAAATACTCAATTCTCCAATGTCAAGAGATGGTTCCAACTAAAGAAACATTCAGTTAGATTTCATCTTTTACCCAATTTCAAGTCAGTTATTGAATGAATTTGAATGATCAGTAGATTCAGTAAATGAGAAAGAATGATAGAAAAATAATAGTGAAAATAATACTGTATTTTCTCCTAGTTTTGATGCAAAGAGCAATAAAAATAAAACCATAGACAAAAGGTCAGTAAATTCAAAAAGAATATAGTAAAAAATAGTAGTACCTTTTTTATAGTATGGACAAATCTTTAAGTCTAAAGAGCAACTAGAAGAACGGTTATATATTTAACAAAGCGAACTAATAAGAAAGTCAAGAAATTAAGAATAGTAGGAGGCAAGAAGACAAAGAATGGATTTTTAAAACTGAAAATTCCCAATCTAAGATTTTTTTAAAAAATAAATTCAGAATATGCCTGTAACTCTTCAGGAACGGGAGGAATATGGGAAAGCAACTAAGGAAACAGTGGTGTGAATTTGCCCAAACTGAAAAAAGCTGGATCTTCATGGTTGCAAGGACCTCAGTGAATCTTGAGAAGAGGAAGTGTGAAGAAATTTACACCAAGCCTCATCACATATCAAATTTTTGAGCAGTAGCGAAAGAGAAAAAAAAACTGGAGCAATAACTGTGGTTTTGAGTTAGGCAGAGATTTGTCTAAGACAGGAATATCACAATCCATAAGGAAAAAAAAAAGATTCCATCAAAGTATAAATGCTTCCTATTCAAAAGACAACATTAAGAAGCTGAAAGGTAAGCCTTCTGCATGAGATATTCAGAACACATCTACTTGATAAAGGAATTATATTTGAGGTGTGTAAAGTTCTCCTATAAATCAGTAGTGACCTAATTTTTAAAAATAGCATAAGATCTTCACCAAAGAATATGTATGAATGTCCAATAAGCATATGAAAAGATGCCAGTGTCATTAGTCGCTAAGGAAATGCAAATTAAAGTCTTGCAGAAACCCACTAGAAACTGAACTCGACAAGGCTGAAAAGGCTGGCAGGAATACAGAGCAAAAGAAAGTCTCATTCCCTACCTTAAAAATAAGTTCAGCAGTCTTTAAAGGGGAAACGTGTGTTAAATGTTAAATATCACCCAGCAGGTCCACTATCAATCAACAAGAGACGTATGAAAGTGAACATTTTATCAACAGCAAAATATATAGAATGTTGACAGCAATTTTATTTGTAATCATAGAAACTGAAAATAATCCAAATGTGCACCGGTAGCATTATGAATAAGCAAAATGGCGTGAAACAGTCTTCAGCAGTGAACAGGATTATACACAAAACACGGGTGCATCTCACTAATATTATGTTATAGCAACAAACCAAATGTCGAGTGTATATTGTACAATGACATTTATCACAAATTCAGGGAAAGGAAAAGCAAGCCAATGGTTAGAGAAAGAAAACAGTCTTAGTCTGTGATAGCAGAGGTATGGTTTGGATTAACTGGAAAAGAGGAAGAAGAAACTCTTTACAGGGATGATACTATGCTTTTATGTCTGGCTCAAATATTGGTTACACGGGTGTATGTATTCGCCAAATGGATTGAACTTGGGGGTCTGTGCACTTTATTGTTTATAAAGTTACATTCATTGTTTCTAAATCTTAATGCCATATGCATCTCATTTGCAGTGATGGGGCTGGCAGGGTAGATATTGTACAGATTTATAAATCAGAACATCAAATCTCCGGGGGCTGTGACTTGGTGGAGTCTCTTGCTCACCTATGGGTCTTTGGTCACATTTTGTTTTCTTTGTACTGGATTCTCTTTCTCCCCAACATCAAGCAGAGCTAGCCCATAAGCACTGACGCAGAAAAGATTTAGTGGTTTTAAAATGTTGAGAAGAGGTTTTCTGCTGGGTTAGCACAATTTCAATACTAAACATAAGCTTTGCATACCAAATATATTCCTTTGTTTCTTGACCACTGTGCTGGAGAATGGGGAGACGTGCCAAAGACTGAACTGGAGAAGACCACAGCGAAAGAGGCTGAAGTTGCTAAGGCAGCAGCCTTTCTTTTTGGCTTGGAGATGCTCTTTCATGGGGAAAAGAAAAATAATTATGACAAGTACTGAGAGACTACAGGGAAATTTGAGAGCCCTTCATCAGAGCCAGCCTAGACAGAGGTGGATAGAAGGGAGGTCACAGTGGGAGACATGGAGTAGGCCAGCCAAGGGATTGTTGATTTATAAAGCTTATGTGTCCGAATGAAAAGAAAAGGGTTAGACTTCAGATGACAGACTAGTTACCAGAGGTGAGGATGGAGTTTATTCAGGCTCTCAGCCTGCTCTGAATACCAATATCCATCCTAGATCCTCTGGCTGACCTCCACTTCCTTGCCATATCCTTGCAGCTAAGGGATTTATTTCCTACACTTAATACACACTCACACACACTCACACACACACACACACACAGATATACAAGCACTGCAACTAAAATATGCATGGGTGTGTGTAAAATACTGAAGCTAATAACTTATGATATTAATTTTATATTATATTATATAAATTGATCAGGCAGTAGAACAAGCTGAATATGTCCTGAATTAGAAAGATTACTAATTAAAGAAGTAGAAAAGGAAGCATCTTCATGATACCCAATTAAATTAAATTAAATTAAATTGAACTGATTTAGTAAACAGAAAATTGTTCATCCATACTCTTATTCTTTTTCTCAACAATGTCCTCCTTGAACTCCCTGGAGAAAATACATGTTTATTTGGGGCAAGAAAAGTTGTGAAGGTAGGTGGTTCCTGTAAGCAGTTAAGGATGAACAAGAATCTGACCAGTGGTTGTCTATACTGGATGCACACTAGAGTCAGAAGTGAGTTTTCAGTGATATGTAACTTGAAGGTGTGAAAGAAAGTTACTCTGTAACTGTAAGCAAGCCATCCCAATTAAATTCTTCCTTTATAGGAACTGCAGTGATCATGGTGTCTCTTCACAGCAATAAAAACCCTAACTAAAATAGATGGTGGTATCCAGGACTAGGGTATTATTGTAATAGACCTGACCATGCATCTGTTTGGAGCAATACAGACTTTGGTGCTTTGGGTTTAGAAAGCAGTGGAATGCTTTAAGCACTGCTTAATGGGCCATAAAAATAAGATTATGGAAGACAGTGGAGCTAAGAGTTGTTTGAACTATGGTGGACTCACTCAAGAGGTTTCAGAGAAAAAATTTAGTATGCTGCCTAGAGAACATTTTTGCAATATCTTGGCAAAGGAAGTGTTTTGCCCTTGTCTGAAGAGTGTGCCTGAGGTTTAAGTGAAGAGTTTTGGATTAATTCCATTCGCAAAAGAAATCTCAAAACAACCAAATGTAGACTCTGTCGTGTAGATATCATTGGAAACTCTAATGAGGCTACAGGATGAAAATGATCAAGTTGAGCAAGGAAAAAATATTTGAGGAGAAAAAAAGGACCAGAAAGTGGAATGGAGCTAAATCTTGTTTCAATTAGATAAATGGATGAAGAAGCAGAATAAAGGGACTGGTGACCTCAGGTCTTTATCCTTCCCCATTAAGTTTCCAACTTATGAAAAAGGAACTAAGGAAAAGTTAAGAGCGGAGTGTGGTGGGCACACTAATCCCAGCACAGGGAGGGCAGAGGCTGGCAGATCTCTGAGTTTGAGGACAACAAGGTTCAGGACAGTCAAGCTTAGACAGCTAAGGACAGAAAGCTGATGAGCATATAATAAAATGAGGGACCCATGCTCTCGCCCCATTAAGCACAGAACTTGGCAGCTTCATCCACATGCTTCTGGCTTTAGAGTTAAGGATAGAAGAAACAGGTTATGGAATTTGCCTCAATGCCCAAGAAAAGCTACTGAGGCGAGTGGCATGTGACCTAACTTAACCACCAGTGCAGTTATGACAAGCTATAGGCTAGCAATACTGGGACCAGGTCTCACCCTTACAGTGGTCCCAAGTCCAGAGATCAATCAGAATTGAGACAAACAAGTACCAGATGCTCCAGAACATAAAGATAATGTATGTGACTTGTATATAGGTTTCCAATTTCCCTGCAGCAATGACAGCACTGGTCCCTATTTGGCAAGACTCCTATTGCCCCACTACTGGCCAATCAGGAGTTCAACCCCCATCTGAAACCAGAATTCCCCTACCACCCCATCCTTTATTCCTTCAAAATCCTGCCACAACTGAGCTTGGGGCCCTCTGATCCAACTGCTGTGTCGGAACCTAAGTTCAATCTTGCAATAAACGTTCTTTGTTTTTGTATAAGGATTCATTTTTGCGTAAGGATTCGGTCTCTGTGGTGGTCTTTGAGGAGTCCCTGTGATCTGTGCATGAAGTTGTGAAGTTGAAGCCTGGATTGCCCTTTTAAGCCCAAGATTTTAGAGATGCCGGAATTTAGGGATACCTGCTGAGGAGAGCTGCTAGCAGAGGGTGGAACCAGCACAAGACACAGGTGTGTTGCAGTCAAGAAAGCTGAAGGGAGCTGGAGATGTGAAGAGCCTTTAGAAATCAGACATAGAGATTCAGAGTTTAGAGTTGGTCCAACTGGTTTTGGTCTTTCTTTGGTCCAGTGTTTCCTTGCCATCTTCCCTTCCCTGACTTTTGGAGCAATAATGTATATCCTATGCTTTTATATATTGGAAGTATGTGATCTGATTCTTTTATTTTAATTTAAAGAGGAATACAGTTAAGAGATTGTCGTGTGTCTTGGAAGAGACTTTGGATTTTGAAATAAGTTTGAGATTGTTATAGGTTTGGGGGACTTTTGAAGTTGGACTGAGTGTATTTTTGCATTATGGTATGATATGACCAAAAGCTTTTGGGGACCAGAGAGTGAAATGCAGCGGTTTGAAAGAAAACGTTCCCCAAAGTGAGTGGCAATGTTAAGAGACATGGCCTTGTTGGAGAAGTGTGTCACTGTGTGGGTGAGCTTTGAGGTCTCTTTTGTTCAAGCTTCCCTCAGTGTGACTGTTAGTTGACTTCCTGTTGCCTGCAAGATATAGGACTCTCAGCTGCTCCTGCACCATGTCTGCCTGCAGGATGCCATGTGATAATGGACTTAACCTCTGAAACTGTAAGTGAGCCACCCTAATTAAATGTTTTCCTTTTAAGAGTTGCCATGGTCAAGATGTCTCTATACAGCAATTGATACCCTAAAAAAGACCTTCTATTAGTTGGATCTAAAATGTCCTCCACAGACTCATATTTCAACCACAGGGATGCTTCAGAGTCTTTAGATGGTGGAGCAGAGATGAGGGAATTAGGTCAGTACAGGTGAATCTTTGGAGGTTCTAGATGCACATGTTTTTAGCCACATTCTTATTTTTTGGCTCACTCTAATGTAACCTTTCTCCTACCATGGCAGTCATGAACTCTTTCATGTCTTCCCTGCCATGATGAACTGAAATATGTCTAAATCTGTCAGACAAAAAAAACTGCTTTTCTCACTTGAGCTGTTTCTTTCTAGCATTTCGGTGACAACCATACAAAAGTCATAGACAACTGTGCTCAGCTTCTATTGCCCTGAAGGTCCCATGCATTTGTTCAGGAAGGAGGGCAGGTGAGTAGCATAAATTAGGATAAAGGAAACACATGTGGATTAGAATTGGGAACTGCTGACTTACTCACATGAGAGAGGGTATTCAAAAGGAAAAAACTCTTAAGCACAGAGAGGCATGACATAAATGGATGGGCTGGTACGATCTTCCAACAGGAAGAAGAAATGTGTTCCAGAAGTTTTCTACTTTCTAGTCAGGTAGACAGTCAAAAGTGAAGACAGAACTGGAGGCAGAGAAACAATCTAAAAAGCAAATACACAACCCCACAGGGATTCATCGTTTCAGTCAGCTTACTTGGTAAATTGAAGACTGTAAATCTTGAAAATACAGATAAACAGAAATTATGCTGCTGAAATCCAAGTTATTAGTATTTTGCAATATAACTTTTAGTCATTTTCTTTTATTTGTTTTTACGTGTGTCTCTTAAAGGATGGGTATAAAATTATAAGCGCATTATAGCAAAGCAGAATGACTCAGCTTAAAGGAAAGAATTTCTCTTTCTACTGCTGCTCCTCAGGGGAAGGAAGCATAGGTGCAGCTGAAGGTATAGAGCTCCTGAATTAGTTATTGTTATTTACCTCACTGTGACTTATAAGATGTCAGACATCACACAGAATCTCAGAGCTCAGATGGCCAATGCAGGAAGATTATGTAAAGTTCAACAACACCTCTATCTGCATAGTAAGTTCTAAGTCAGCCAAGGATAAATAGAAAGACAATATTTTTTTTATAAGATCTTTATAGGGATGTACACTATTGCCAGTCCTTTTCAACATTGTCCTCAAAGCACTAGTTGGAGCAAATAAGGAAGAAGAAGGAAATTAAATGGATACAGATAGTAAAAGATAAAGTCAAACTATCCATATTTGTATATGATACAATATTGTATATAAGAACACCTAAAAACCATGTCAGAAGACAAGAAATGATAAATTCATCAACATGGTAGGATACGAAATCACTTGCAAAAATCAATAGATTTTGGTGGTACATTCCTTTAATCCCAGCACTCAGGAGGCAGAAGCAGGTGGTCTCTGAATTTGAGGCCAGCCTAGTCTACAAAGTAAGTTCTAGGATAGCCAGAGCTTTTATGCAGAGAAATCTTAAAAAATCTTAAAAAACCAAATCCAAACAACAACAACAAAAATGAGTAGAATTTCTATCCAAAAATAAAAAACTTCCAGAGAAAGGGGTCATGAGTACACTGCCATTCACAAGAGCCTCGGAGAAAAAAAAAAAAAAAAGATCTAGGGAATTCTAACCAACAAGGTGAAGAACTTCAGAAATGAAAAAAATTTAAATCTTTGAAGAAAGAGATAGAGAAAAGCACTAAAAAAATAGAATGGCATACTGTGCTAATGGATTGGTAGAAAAAATATTGCAAAAATGGCCATTTTACCAAAAGCAATTTACAGATTCAATACAGAACCAATTGAAATTCCCATCTCATTCTCCACACATATAGAAAGAACTATTCTTACATTCATATAGAACCACAAATGATTCTCAGTAGGCAAAATAGTCCTGAACAAAAGGAACAAGACAAGGCTGTCTACCCTCTCCATATCTATTCAATATAGTACTTGAATTTCTGACTAAAGCAATAAGACAACAAAAGACCAAGGGGCTATAAATTAGAAAAAAAAAGAAGTCAAAATATCACTATTTGCAGGTGACATAATAGTATTTGTAAGCATCCCCAAAAAGTCTAACAGGGAACACCTGTAGCTAATAAACACCTTTAGTAAAGTGGTGGAATACCAGAGTAACTCAAAAAAAATCAGTACTCCTCTTATATAAAAACAATAAAAGGGCTGTGAAGAAATTAGGGAAACAACATCCTTCATAATAGCCATAAACAACATAAAATATTTTGGATACCTTTAGCCAAGCAAGTGAAAGACCTATACCTATATGAAAAAAATTTCAAGTCTTTGAAGAAATGTATTGGAGATGATATCAGAAGATGAAAAGATCTCCCATGCTTAATGGATCAGTTGGATTAGCATAGTAATCCTAATATGGCCATCTTACCAAAAGCAATTATCAGATTCAATGCAATCCCCATCAAACTCCCAACACAATTCTTTACAGATCTTAAAAGAACAATACTCAACTTTGTATGGGAAAACAAAAGCCGAGGATAGCTAAAATGATCCTGTATAATAAAAGAACTGCCGGAGGTATCTCAAGCTCTACTGCAGAGCAAGAGTGATAAAATAGCATTTGGTATTGACATTAAAAACAGACCAGTGGATCAATGGAATTGAATCAAAGAAATAGACCTAAATCCACACATAAATGAACATCTTAAGACCAAAATTATACAATGGAAAAAAGAAAGCACCTCCAACAAATGATGCTGGCATAACTGGATGCCGGCATGTAGAAAAATGTAAATAAACCTGTATATATTACTCAGTACAAATCTCAAGTTCAAATGGGTCAAAGACCTCAACATAAATCCAATTAAACTGAACCTCACAGAAGAAAATGTGGGCACTAGCCTTGAAGACATTGGCACAGGAGATAGCTTACTGAATTTAACACCAGCAGTATACACACTAACATTGACAGTTCATAGATGGGCCCTCATGAAACTGAAAAGCTTCTGTAATGCAAAAGACACTGTCAATAGGACAAAATGGTAGCCTACAGAAAGAGAAAAGATCTTAACCAACCCCACATCTAACAGAGACATGATCTCCAAAATACATTAGGAACTCAAGAAATTATACATAGAAACACCAAATGATCTACTTAAAAAAAATGGGTTATAGACCCAAAAAGGGATTTCTCAACAGAAGAATTATCTGAAATATCAGAGAAATACTTTAAAAAATCGTCAGCACCCTTAACCATCAAGGAAATTCTAAAATCACTCTGAGATTTCATCTTACACCTGTCAGAATGGCAGTTTCATGTTTTTTTTCCCCAACTTTTACACCAAAAAAAACTTTTAAACCAAAACAGTACTCAGTATTTTGTTAGCTTGGCTAAATACTGAGGCAGGCACTTCCTGTTCTTACATAGGGACACATTTTCAAGACCAACAATATCATTCAAACTTTAACAAAGCATATTTACAGAAATAGGGGTGATTTGTCATAAACGGCTTGCATGCAGTTAGCTTGAATTTTTTTTTTTAACTGTCCATTAACTTTCATTACCTAAGATCCTGTCAGCACTGACTCAAACAGTTTCTAGGGTCTGGAGTGACAGCTGGTATTTTTCAAATAAGAAATCTGAGCAGCATCAGTTCCCAAAGAATTTTAAAGGAAAATATTATTAAAAAAATGTTTCCAGGAATCATCATATCTTTCTCATGCGTGGCTGACAAAGAGAAACTAAAAACGTCCAAGAGCGTCATCAGCACTATTAGAGAGGGGGCAGTTTGCAGGCTGTGCACTCTCAGCAGTATTTTGCACTGTCCTGGAAGTCCACTGGTAATTGCCAAATGAGAGATCATCTCCATGGGCCTTGCTTCAAAGAGACCCATTGGACAAGCATTCATATGCTGATCTAAAACTAGGCCACACAGCTCTCAACAAATGTGTTATTGTTATGTCTGTCATAAAACATGACCGAGCTGTAGAGAAAAAATGAACTTTGCAGGTAATTGTATGGAACTATGAAAGACCAAGTTACATTTTTAAGTATTATTATTACTACGCCCATGAGATTCATGAAACAAAAATGCCTCTGAAACAAACAAACAAAAAAAAAAAAAAAACAACCCTTGTCCAAGAACAGATAGTTCCTGAAACGCTAATAGCTACAATTTATGGGAGATCAGAAGCCACATGTTTTCACTCCCCAAACAAGTTTGTTGACCCATCTGCACCTGATGTGCTTGATGATATGTGGATGGGAGGAACACAGGAAGGAAACACATCAGGATGTATGCTTGGCCCTGATTGGACCTCACAGGAAAAGCAGTGAATTATGGATTGTGCCTTCTTAAGACTCTGCAAAATGTGACTAAGGAATTGGATATGGACCTGACCAGAGCCCATCTACCTGGCCAGTATTTAATTAAAGCTTGCATCAAATTTGGTATTAAATTGTGGTAGTGCTCTTATTCTTGACCAATGAGATTAACGTTTTTCTCAAGGTCCCAGCAAGATACAGGCCACCCACCCAAATTCTAAAACTGGACCTTAATTCTAGAACTCCAGGGTTGAGAGCCCCCTTTAGGAGGCACGTTCCTTGAGACATTCCAAGGTTACCAGGTTGTTTTCAGTTCAAGGATTATTCATTTCATTCTTGAGCTGCCATACTATGAAAGAAATGTAACAAACATCAAGGCTGCAAAGGCCTCCTGGTGAGTCATAGTCCATTTCTTTTTTGTGGACTCTGTATCTGGGACATGAAGGGAATTTGATGGACTCCAGTATTCTCCTTCCTATCCAGAAAAAAATAAGGAGATAGCACCTGCCCACCTGGTTCTGGTTGGTTGGAAAGCTATTTCTGCTCCCCCAGAAAGGTGTTGTCTGTCTTGCTGTTGGAAAGTTTTGACTGTCTGTTTTCTGGTGTATATTTGTAAGTATTGTTTAAACACAGACTTAGACAGATAGAGGTCAAATATCTTTACTGTTGCTGTTGCTGCCAGCTGCCAGTCACCACCACTACCATGGCAGCTTTTATTGCTGGGGCTCAGAATTTATTTCTGAGCTCTCCGGTCACTGGATTCAGGGTAGCAGGAGTTCAGGTGCCTTTTTGTGTGGATAATATTAAAATTGTCTTATGCTACTCTACTTTATTGAAAAGCTAGCTCAAGAGTTAAGATATGGCTCTCCTTTCACTAGACTCAAGCATATTTGAAAGTTTCCTCTCTATGTCTTTTTTCAGCTGATCTGCCAGAAACTGTGACAGAGAAAAGAAAGCAAAATATAACAGTTGAGAAAAGAATTAGATGTGGCTTATGTGAACATGCTGTACCTCAAGATCTATAAGTTTATTTTATGGGTGAGGTTAAAAATCTTCAAAATATTTTGAAAAAGTCAATCACTAGTAACACAGGGAGTTGATAACTGAAATCTTTAAGATTTAAGATTACATGGGTAATCTTAAAGGAACCCTGTGAAATGGTTCCATTTTAGGATATAAACAATGCAAGGATTGCCACCATCTTTAGGTAGCCACATGACTGCAGCCATCTTAGATAGAGTTGGAGAAGATGATGTCATGTGATTTCACTGCCGTTTTGATTAGAGGTGACCAGGTGGAGTGGGCCTACCAATCAGGCAAGAGCAGATGTCCAAGGCATTTTAGACTAGGGTGGATTTTTGTATGATAATTTCTGTTCTGTCCTGGAAACTGATTTATGAAAGATAAGATTTAAAAATAGCATTTGTTTAATAATGTATTAAAGCTGCACCTCTGTTCTTTCATGTACAGGAAGGTACTTTGCCTGACAGCCACACTTTATGATTTAAGAGTCAGCCAGGTGGTATTGGTATGAAGAACAGCTGAGGCTTGCCAGTGTGTGGCAGGGCTAGAGTTCCTAGAGAAGCCCAGTGGTAATGGTGGAGCCTAGCATCTTTGGCAATGCTGATGCCATGTGATAGTCACCAGAAGCACCAGCCACGGTGAAATGGAGCAGGCTAAGATGTAGAAGGAAGACAATTTATATGCTATCAAGGGTGGGGCCAAAGAAGTGATCCAACCCCTCAGGAGAACCCAAAGGATTGTGAATAAATCCCATACATTGAGCACTGAATTATTTGCTCTGTTGTAATTTGCTCTATGTAGAGTTTGGTTGTGCCCTGTATTTTCCTTTTTGAAGTAAAAAAAAAAAATGTTGCTTTTTTTTAAATATTGTAGAAGCACGCAGTCGAGAGATTTTTGACTTTTTGAGAGAAGATTTTGGAGTTTTACATAATTTAAATAAAAACTGGATTTTTTAAGGGAGAAACTTTTAAAATATTTAAATTTATAAAGCTATGGGATATTTTTAAGTTTACAAAATAGTTCCATTATTAATGTTTGAATTGAAAAATAAACAAATAAAGGGATAAAAATTAAGGCCACAGCTATGAGCACCAAATTCTAAGCACCAAAAACTGGATATTGCTATTTTAAGATGCAGCAAGATGATGACCTAAGCAGTCTAGCAAAAAGCTTGGAACAAGCCAGGCGGTGGTGGCGCACGCCTTTAATCCCAGCACTTGGGAGGCAGAGGCAGGCAGATCTCTGTGAGTTCGAGGCCAGCCTGGTCTACAAGAGCTAGTTCCAGGACAGGCTCCAAAACCACAGAGAAACCCTGTCTCGTAAAACCAAAAAAAAAAAAAAAAAAAAAACTTGGAACAACTTCTCAACCTAGTTACTCCCAGCCTAGGCATTGGAAACCGCTCTTGACACCATGTAGCTTCAGCGAAGAAAGAAGCCCCTCAGATTTATGTTCTGCTTACAGAGCTCTAATTTTTAATTGCTGTTTCATTCTGTATTTGCAAGCTATAGGAACTTGTTAGCAATTTGTTTGGTGTAGTTTTTGCTGCACTGAATTAATTTTGCTGGGTCCTGGCAAGTGTGACTTTAAGCGCCAGTGACCATTCTAATTACAGTGTACCTGCAAACACTCAGGCAGTGTTTAGTACAGGAATTCTCATCTCACTTTAAAATTATAGTCAGAAAGGGACATTGTTATTTTGAGATTCTCAGTTTATTATCTTGACATCTAAGGGAAATTTCTGTAGAAGACACACCTGATAACTTCAGTCTGAGGTCTTTTTCCTCTCCAATTTCCTTTGTAGAAGAAAAAGGTGTATTTTCCAATGAGATTCCAAGCACTTCTTCCTCTGAACTGGAATAATATGTTTAGCAACAGATCCACATGTTCTTAGTGACATAGTATCTGCTTTGAAAATATTTTACATGGAAAGCTGGATAGGTAAAAGACACCAGAGGGAAAGCCCTTTCCCACCCTAGTAGCACAGCTGGCCACAGAGGCCATGGAATGACTCTACAAGATCCCTGACCACTTACCCTAAAGTGTATGCCCTATTGTGTCCTCAGCCCTAGTATACAGAACTGTTCCATAATACTGAATGTATTAAGTGAATACAGATAAGAAATGGAAGTATGAATAATTGATGTCCTGTGGAATTGTTTATCGGGAATTCATATATATATAAAACAGCAATTAGCACAGGAATAAGAGATAGAAAAGCAACAAAAATAAGGCCTGCTCAGCAGAGAAAAGACTGATATCATATTCTTTCTCCAGAGGAAGTTCTAACAGATGAAAGAGGCAAGTGTACAAGACTCTAGGGTCCAGGGGGAGGGGATGGGAAGCCTTGCTCAAACTTTTTGATGGAGGGCATTCATCACCAACCACTGCCAGCTTCTCACAAACTCCACAGGAGACTCAGGTCTCCCTACCTTTGAGTAATAAAACTTCTACTTTCCAGAACAGGTACTTCAGAAGAGAGACGGACTCATTTATGTAGAAAAATGAAATTCCTTCTCTTTTGCCTCTATCTAAAATTATGAAACTCAAGAAACAACCCAAGTTTCCAAGGAGCTGAAAACAAAGTCACCTATGGAGCAGCTGTCAGGTTCAATCCTGGTGTTTCTCCCTGGACCCATCTCTGTCCCTCTTCTTTTCCACTCTCTACCCCATTAAAGACTGCATGGTAAGTGTTTCCATAACCCATGCAAGCAACTACACCAAAACCTATTATGCATTTACAGTGTTTCAGATTCTTGTGGATCAGGTTCGGTTTGTTGGGATTCTCTTTGTTTTCTGTGTTTTCAAAGTGATACGATTTCCAGTAGATAATTTAAGTGGGAGGTTTCTAAGAGAACAAAGTACAGAGAGCGCAAACTCCAGAGACTTTTCAGCAGGCTGACACAAAGAATGGGTTAACTGCGTTCTGCAGTGCTTTGTGAGCTTAGAAACATCAGGAAAATGAAGGTGCTTATCCTCATGGAGCCTTGGTGCCAAATATTTTCTTCTGACAAAGTCCACTATTGCTGTAGCAATTCCTGAGGACATGAAAGCTGTAGGGAAAAAAATTCAAAATTTGCTGTGTGGCCAATGGAACCAGAACATATACTGGGTAAGAAATCACTAATAGATTGTAGATTGACAGACACAAAAGATTCACAAGAAAATCAGCCATTAAATGGTCACATGATATTGATTCTTATGTACTTCTTGATAAGCAGGAAGAGATATGCCTCACCGAACACAGGAAAGGGAGACCAGAAGGATGTAGACGTTGCTAGGAAACATGTTTCTCCAGGGACCCAACAGAAAAAGAAACTACTTTAACTCCTCCATCCGTCAAGATGTGGGAGGGAGGGAACTCTAGGTGGGCACAAGATGTCGTTGGTACCAGTCAAAAGACCTGACGTGGTACTGAGCTGAAGGTCACACCAGAATGCATAATTAGACTCAAGAAGTTTTAAAGTGAAATCCTTAACAGTTTGAAGGGTCCTTTCCACAGGATAGACAGTGCTTCTCACAGGAAAGTCCAGCAGTTGGATGGCCTCGTTTTATAAGTGAATGAAATCTCACCGTCATCTCCTGGTGTCAGCTGCCATCCAAGTTATCACGTTCTACCTGGCAGGCTGGGAAACGAGGTGCAGAACAACATATTCTGCTTTCTCTAAAGAACGCCAACTCTGGGGCCAATCAGTCAGTCCCGGTATACTGCAAAGTGTTCCCAGAGGGCTTTTCAGAAAAAAAAATGGATCCTCTGAAAGCAAAATTCTGTACAAATTGTGGAGAAAGTCTCCTGTTTTATTTGTGTCCAATACCTTAAGATCGTGTGGGTTGTCCATATTGCTAACAAGCCCTGTCTCCTGTAAGACCATCTACTGAGGCATATCCTCAGCGGTCTAATTGTACAAACTCTAAAGTAAAGAGTGAATTAACCTTAGCCTTAACCTGTGGTGAATTAACCAAGACTAAAGTTACATAATGAAAGCAAAATAGGAAGGAAGTCATTAAATGAAACGTTGAAAGCAGTGCTGTGACCCAAAGACTCACTATTCAGCAATGCTTCAAATAAGTACACAAATAATCAAGTTTGTCCAGGATGGTGTAGCTATAGACTTAAGTGCACATATGAGTGGTACGACCATAGGCATGAGTCTGAGCCATAGGTCTGAGTGCATATATGGTAACACAGCCACAGGCTTGAGAGCACATCTGGATGGTGCAAGCGTTGATCTGAGGGCATTTATGAGCAATATAGCCATAGGCTATACATATATAGGCAGTACAGCTATAGGCCTGAGTGCACATATGGGTGATACAGCCAAAGGCTTGAATGCACATAGAAGACGAAAAACTAATTAAGACTCTACTTGCTGATTAGTTTATTGATGGTCTACCACTATAGTCTTTGGAGCTAGCTTTGGAGATAGGACACTTTTCATAAATTGGGAAAACTCTAGGGATACCACTAGTGAATGAACAAAACATATCTAAAAGCTAAATACTTGCTGAATTAACTGTTCTTCAAGAATAGCTGCACATAAAAGCCTTGCTTCAGTTGCTTAATGAGACTTATCAGCAGTGAATAGCTGACGTGCAGTAAAATTTCATCTGATTCTCGGGGAGGGTTTCCTTGAGAGAGTAACCTGGAGGCACTAAAATGAACACATCCAGATATTAAAAAGACAAAACAGAAAAATGTGCTAGTAGTTAAGGACATACACACACTCAGAAGCTCCAAAACCACTGTTACTGAGGAAATGCATACAAAAGTTGAAAGACAAGTCAACTCAGAGAGTCTAACAGTTAAGAGCAGATCCAGTATTGTTGTCAGCCAGGCTTTCTCCTTAGGATCTGGGCTTCCTCCAATGTGTGGGTGGATCTTCCAGAAGCACCATTACCCATAAGCCCCTTCTCCTGAGGAGTCTCAGATGTGATGGACATTGTGATTCATCACTCCTGTCCAACTTTTATCACTTGCAGGGTTTGAAGTCCCTATCCTCTGTAAGATGAGCATGTCTTTGAAGAAAAGTCAAAGAATAGTATGTTTATATTGGTAAAATACTCAAAAACTGCATAGCTACTCATTAACTATATAAATTTTTTGTTTGTGATACTGTTAGTTTGGGGGTTTAAAAAATTACATAAGCATCTAAAAGTGTATTAAATTATTTATTTAGACAAGAATTATTTCCCCCAGAACATAATGTTTACTTCCATTCATTTCATAAGTTGTTATCATTCAGTATGTTATATAGAGCATATACTTAAAAGTCTCATCATTTTAACAAGTTCCAGAAAACTATTTGACAATATTCAATATTTATTACTGACCTTTAAAAGAAGACTGAAACTTTAGAGATACGTTTTAATACAATGAAGAACACATGACTTAAACCAATATGTAACTTAGTACTGAAAAATGTAGTCCTAGAATGATTTCCATCAAAACTGAGTTGCAGAGGAGAAAAATCTATAATTACCAATGTTATTTTACATTTTTTCTGATAGTTATTGGGAAGGAATGAGGTGAAAAACAAAAGTTAAATGTCTTTGGTTTCAATTGTGTCCAACAAGAGAAAATTAACTCAGACTCAGTTCCTTAAGCGTTGGGGAAATGGGGCTGGAAATGGCTCAGTGGAGACAGTTCTATGGCACAGGCTCGAGCACTGGAATTCATCTCTTCAGAATCTGCATCAGAAAAAAGCCAAGCAGGCACAGTTGCCCACTTGTGATCCATATTTAATGTAAAACACAACTAGATGAGAGACAGCCTGTCTATCCCAGGAGTGGACCCTTGAAGACCAGCCCAGGGAAAAGATGGACAAAGATGTTAATGGATCATCCATGCAGAAATAAATACAAACAGGCAGCTATTGCTTGAAGCAAATCCAGTTTTGCTTTTTTTTCCCCAAGAGGCAGAAAGTAGAATACTATTCCACATTATTTTTTCATGCCTTCAATTGAAACAGGAAAACCTCCTAGCATAAAAACCTTTCTGAGGTGAAATGTGTTTGCATATTTCCACTACACTGATTTTCTTTGTCTTTGGGAGCTAACAAAGCATTTTCCTATGTGATCAGATTCTGTGTGTTTTCAGAAAGCGTCTCTGCATACACAAGCCATTCTTGAATATGTGCATGTGTTCATAGCTCTTCTGTGTTGTTTCAATTTTACATTATATCTTGGAGTTTGTTTTATAGCAATGCAGAAGAACATGTTTTGTTTTACGTTTCTATATAGAAATCAAAGCTCCACTTCCAGTCTCTTGCCTATCTCCTTCTGCTTCCTCAGCTCTTTGATGTCACCACACTGACATGTGAGTGTTGTCTGTGTCCCTAGACTGGATACCATGGCTAAGCAGCAGTGACTACTTCAGATTGTGAAAGTGTCCCATGTTGGTTCAAAGTGAATCTTCGGATCAATCAGAAACTTGCTCCCCTATCTGTGAGATGGAGAAACACAGGGCATCATTTGATGACAAACGGAACCAGATCCGTTTATAGTAGACACCGAGGAAAGACAGCCCCTTAGGACCGTGACAGTTATAGGATTAAAGTCAACTTCTGTCAGTTCTACCACTGGACCTCTGAGTTGCCAATGTGTTTTCTTGTAGTGTAAGCCACCATACACTACAAGAAAACACATTGGCAACTCAACACAATTGTTGTACTTCTCAACACAAGGAGCACTAATTTAACAAGTCATCTCTGGTAATGGCCCCACCACTACCACCACCCACTTTGTGGTTTGTACAAGCTGCTGCTGTTACACAAACAATATGGCCATGGATGTTTCTGGAAACCTCATGTAAAGATTAAGCATCAATATATCTGTAGAGATCAGTCCTTGAAGTAAAATTGCTATCCAGTGGAAAGAGAATTTAAATGTTTGTAGTGCTTTCCAAATTTCACTGCATGGACTTTGTAGCACTTTTACGTATTAATACATTAACAAACTACATAAGTGTCCATTTCCCAAACAACCATTAACACAGTGCTGGCAAAGCTCCCATTCATCAAAACCTGTGTTTCTAGCAGCAGCATTTAATGCCGGTAAAGGCACAGTAGAGGAGACACTCCTGTGTAATTTTGCTTGGAGGGTCAGGTTGCCTACAACTTTTCAGGAAAGCAATCAGGCAACACGAACCAGAAGACTTAACAAATTCATTCTCTCTGAATGAAAAGTTTTCACCTCAGGGACTCTGACATGAGGAAATCTTCAGAGATTTGGACAGTGCTTTATACATGAAAGAAGGCATTTAAGAGAAAATGATCAAATAAAATATGTCATATCTATATAATGTTACTTAGTCATTAAATACATTTCAGAAAACATTTACTAAAACAAAATGCACTCTTACATAAGATATTCCAAGAAACAGTCATTCATATAAAATAATGAACAAATTTGAAGTGTACAAGCATATGCACATGTCATATATGCCTTATTATTTACTTTGTTGTATGTACATACACTCATCACAGGATTTTGTACAGTAAGATTAATTCTGGTTTTTCTTTTCCTAGTATATTAAGCAGTGATGAGTCTTGATTTATTCATAATAATCTTTGACATTTACAAAACTCCAAGTAATGAACATGAGTTATTTTATAATCAAGAAAATGTTACCTTCCTTTACTGTCCTTTGCCTTTAGTTTGACAAGGCATCCGAATTCATAATTAGTCAGAGGAAAAGAAGATGACTTCTGGTTCATGACACTTTCAACGTGATTGAAAAATAAAACCTTCCATAACATTTCTGAAATGCTGATCTTTCTACTCATTTTATTAAGTTGTAAGGTCTGAAAATATTCATTGCTGCATCAAATCCCCCTGTCTAATGTTTGTTCATTTTTTTCTAAAATAATTTAAACTTATTACACATAATTCCAAGACAGATTGTGTGCATGAGGGGAAGTCAACATATAAATAGTTGATTCCACTATTTCCTTTACTAATTACATTGTGCACCATCACATGAGAAAAATCATATTTCTCATACTAGAGAAATGGATATTCTTAACTAATTCCACTTGTATGTGAAAATTTGAGTGATAAATTCCAATAAGGGAAAGAGTTTACAAGTGATATGGTTGAAAATGTGGACTCTGGAGTCAGATGCCTGGATTCAGTCATTCTGCTACATACTAGCTGTGTGGTATAGGGAAAGTCCTGTAACTTCTCTGTACTCAGTTTCCAAATGCATAAACTAAAATATTTGTAGTTCCTATTTCATAGGATTATTATGAAGAGTGAGGTGTTAATGGTATTTGATGACATTGGCCTAAATGCTAAATTATAAATTAACATAATTACATGTGTATGTACATTTTAGAAGGTAAATAACATCCCATATATGCCAATACAGAAGAATGCATATACATCTGTGTATATGTGCACATATTTGAATAAATAATTAGATATTAAGAAAATACTTAGTAAGAGATGACAGCTGACTAGAAAAGACTCCCTGCATTATTGGTGGTTGCAGGCCAAGCACTGCCTATTTGAAAGGCACATGTGAGCAAACTGTGATTAAAAGAGAACATGTATATCTTTCTGGGTCTGAGTTACCTCACTCAATATGATGTTCTCTAGATCCATCCACTCACTCATAAGTGGCTTTTAGACATAAATCAAAGAAAATCAGGCTACAATTCGCAATCCCAGGGAACCTAGATAACAATAAGGACCCTAAGAGAGACATACATGGGTTTAATTCTACATAGGAAGTAGAAAAAGACAAGGTCTCTTGAGTAAGTTGGGAACTTGGAAACCATGAAAGAGGGTAAGAGGAGAAGGGAGAGAAAGGCAAGGGAACAGAATAAAATGTATAGCTCAATAAAAATAAATAAAAAGAGAGAACATGTAGAAATGTAAGGAAAGACCACATACAACATATTTACCTTATTAAATATTTGGAATTTTGTTTTATTAAAATATTCTATGGAATGGATTTTTAAAACCCACTCTGTTTATGTGTCATAGAAAAGACTAAGATAAGCCGGACGGTGGTGGCTCACGCCTTTAATCCCAGCACTCAGGAGGCAGAGGCAGGCGGATCTCTGTGAGTTGGAGACCAGCCTGGTCTACAAGAGCTAGTTCCAGGACAGGCTCCAAAGCAACAGAGAAACCCTGTCTCGAAAAACCAAAAAAAAAAAAAAAAAAAAAAGACTAAGATAGCACAAGAGGAAGAAGGAGAAAAGAAGGAGCAGGTCCACGGGAGGTTACTAGAATAGTCTAGATAAGAAAGATGTTGTTCAAAGAGGAGCAAAGATAGTAGAGAAGAAAATAAAGGACAAATCTGGAAAAAATGGAGAGGAAAGAATAACCTTTTTAGGTGGTAGATCAAATACTGAGAAAGGAAGAAAGGAAATTCTTCCTGGGCTTCTATGGTTATTAGATAGGGACCCCATCATAAACAACTGTATTTTACAAATGAAGCTTGATTTCGAACCTAAATACTTCTACAACAATGGATCCCAAGATTTTAAAGCTCTGTCATTGTCACAAAGTAAATGAAACAATAACTCAAAAGGGAGAAGGGTTTGCTTTGACTGACACATGTAGATGCTTCAGTCCAGTCAGGAGATTTCCTTGTTTTTAAGCTTTTTGTGAAACAGTGTAACCCTCACTGGGCTCATAGTACAGCAAAGCTGCTCCCCTCATAGCAGTTGGGAAGCAAAAAGGGACCCAATCAAAGGCCTGCCAATGATTGGCCTTGCTTCTATTAGGTCTCACTTGCTAATGGCTCCGTGCTCCCCAGGGTTCAATCAGGTGATGAACAAGACTTCAACACATAGCCCCTGAAGAACAATTAAAGTCAAAACTATGACAGACTATATTACCAAATGCCATTGCAAAACCAAATGAAATTTATTAAAAGAGTCCAAATGTAGCAAAACGGAGACATTGATGAACTTTTAAATAGCATTATTTCAAGAGGTAGCATAAACAAAATTAAATGGGAAAGTTTTGATTACGGAATAAGACAGGGTGTAATAGCAGAACCCAATCTGAGCAAAACTTTTAAGGATCTAGGCAGGAATAAAAGGCAGAGGGAGACAGGATTGATGGCTTGTGATTTAGTGGAGAGTTCTAAAGTGATGAGCAAGAACTATTAGAGCTGATGTTGAATACCCAAGACAGAGAAAGTATAGCAGAATCAATGCCTCAAGACTTGTAAGTAGCCAGGTAAATGAATTGCCCTTTACAGGAAAAACCTGCCCTGAGACAAATAGAAAAGAAGCAGGCCTTCTCTAAGCTGGGGTTGTAGCAGAGAAACTGCCTCACAATCTCACTACAGATTCAGCACAATTGTTTTAACAGTGAAGTCCTGTGGGCAGTTCCAGCTGCCTAAATCTCTTCCTAGTTCACCATTAGAGAAGAAGGGCTGTTGTAGAATATGATTTTAAGGTGAGTTACATTTTTTCATACTCCAGAACATTTAACAATGTAAAGATGTGTTCCTTTTGTTTTTGCTGCATTTGTTGGACTCTGTGAAGCTGTGTTACTTTGCCTAAAACACATGATGGTCTAATAAAGAGCTAAACAGCCAATAGCGAGGCGGGAGAAAGGACAGGAGGGGTTGGCAAGCAGAGAAAAAAAGAGGAGGAGAAATCTGGGAGGGAAAGAAGAAGAAGCAAGATAGATATTGAAGGGTATTAGAAGCCAGCCACCTAGCCACCCAGCTAGCCACGGAGGAAGAGTGAAAGGAAGATTACAGAAGTAAGGAAAGAAAAATGCCAAGAGGCAAAAGGTAGATGGGGTGATTTCAGATAAGAAAAGCTGACTAGATAAAAAATCAAACAAGGCCGGGTGTTTATAATTAAGAATAATCCTCCATGTGTGATTTATTTGGAAGCTGGGTGGTGTGCCCCATGAAAGAACAAAAGAGCAAAAAAGTTAAGAACAACCAACAACAAAGGACTTAATAACCTAGTCTTAGGTAAGATAAACGGTAGTGAACACTTACGTAGTCTGTAAATATGAACTAGCTCTCACCTTCTTTTCTAATTAAAAAATGAGATTATAATTTAATTATATCATTTCTTTCTTCCCTTTCCTTCCTCCAAATTCTACCATACAGCCATTCCCAATATCCTTCAAGCTCATAGCCCCCTTTTGTACTAATTATTAGTGTATGCATCTATAATGTTTGTGTGTATGCATATATATGTATTATATGTATTTATATAGACACATATATTCCTGAATATAACCTATTGAGTCCATATAGTGTCACTTCTATTTGTGTTTGTAGGATTTCAGGATTAACTATTAAAACTGGACAACCAATTGGTGTGATTTCCTTAGGGAAGGTCATCTCTCTCACTTCTCGCTCTCCTAGGTTGCCTATAGCTTTTTGTTTGTTTGTTTGGTTGGTTGGTTGGTTGGTTGGTTTTTGGTTTGGTTTGTGGGGGGGGTTGTTTTGTTTTTTAAACATAGGGTTCAGGCCTTGTGAACTTTTTCCCATCCAATTTGGCATGTTCAGTTGTGTATCATCTTTGTTCAGATCATTTGACACCCTCTTTTCCTAACAAAAATATTTTAAAATGTATTCAGCATGCCCTAGGGGACTGGGATGAGAATGCATATATCTTCTCTAGCAACAATAGAACATCTGGAACCTCAGCAGTAATCAGAGCTACTATGTGGCTGAATTCGTAATGATCAGACCTCGAAGGAGCTGGATTGACAAATTTAAAGCAGATAAGGAAATTATAGGGATGGATGATGTATCTCTGCCATATTCTTCCAATACTCATTCCCGAAAATGCACTCCCAAGAAGAGACAGGGCCACTTTAGAGAATTTTGTCTTTGTGTGTGTGTGTGTGTGTGTGTGTGTGTGTGTGTATGTCTTGCCTGAAAGACTGATGATCAAGTGAATGGTTCCCTCCAACCACAAAGCAGGACCACCTAAATTTTATTCTCAGGAAATGACTAGTGAACAGATCCAGGGATTAAATGACCTCATTAGCAACATTTTGCTTAGAAATTCAAATTCTCACAAGCTGTCACACAATCAGGGAAATATGGCAATGCTTTTTTTCCCCTAAGTGTCAAAATAAGCCCTTCCTTCTTGCCTTACTGTCTTTGAAATGTCAGGAAGCTTCTTTTTGTCTAAAGCATTGAATAAAGACCTGCTGGGGAAATGACTGGAAAATTATTACAAAATATGATTATGAGTTGATGTGGCTTCTTAAGAATAGCCCTCCTGCTAGTCACTTGGTTAAAGATCTAAACACTGGACACTGGCTCCAGTTCAGGAACTGAGCCAGGGATTGTGACTTTTTACCATACTGGCTGGTAAAGGTAGAACCTCCTTCTACCTATCCTCTGTGAATTTCGACATTAACAGCACATCTAGTTTACTACAGGACCAAGAGACAACACTCCCTATGCATTCTCCACAGCTTTCATAACTTGCTCGTAAGATTTCTTAATATGTTAAATCTACCAAACCTACTATTTCACTCCGAGGTATTTATTCAGGATGAATGGAAAAATATATTTATACTGAAACTAGTATATAATGTTCATTGCAGCTTCATTTGACATAGCCAAACTTTGAAGCAACCAAATGTTCACCAGTTTGTGAATAATGAACAAAATGTCCTCATTCAGCAATAATGCAGAATATTAATAAATCAAAGTAATTGAAAAAGAAGCTCCATGGAATTTAAAAAAAAATATTGCACAAAATGAAAGACTCAAATAAAAAAGAGAACAGATCTTGTGATTTTATTGACATAAATTCAGAAAAAAAGGTAAAACTATAATTCTAGATAGATCTTATTTCACCCAAGGCTGAGAAGTTCTTCCTCCACCAGCTAATGGGAGCAGATGCAGAGACCCATGGCCAAACATTAAGCAGACAGGGCCCAAACTGGAGATTCCCATCAGGTCTCTTCCTTTGGAGTTCAGGGAACCCATGGAAGAGGGAAAGAAATAACTATAGAAGTCAGAGGGGTCAAGGATTCCAGGAGAACACAATCAACAGAATCAACTAAATAGAACGCATAGGTGCTCACCAAGCCTGAAGTTGTAATTCCAGAGCTTGCATGGGTTGGGGCTATGATCTCTGCATATGTAGGTATTGGCTTGGTACTTTTATGGGACTCCTAACAATGGAAGTGGGGATATTTCTGACTCTTGCCTGCTCTTGCGACTCTTTTCCTCCTACTAGGTTGCCTTACTCAGCCTTAGTATGAGGATTTGTGCCTAGTCTTCTTTTAACTTGTGATGCCATGTTAAGCTGATATCTCTGGGAAGTCTGCTCTTTTCTAAAGGGAAACCAAGGAAAAGTGAATCTGGGGTGAGCAGAGGTAGGAAGGGGAACTTGGAGGAGTGGAGCAAGGGAAAATTGCAGTCAGGGTGTATTATAAAAGAAAATAATAGATTTTTTAAATGTGTATTCAAAAATATTTCACAGTCATAGAAACATACTATATATTGACTGTTATGTGATAATTGTGTACAACTAACAAATTCACTAAACTATTAAGATCAAATGGAAATATTTGAATAGAAATTAAGCTTCATAAAGCAGCATAAGAAAATGTGCCTTGTTAAACACAAGAAGATTAAAAGACATTTCTCTACTCAATGTCTAATTTAATAACCAAGAGAAAAACACACAGCATATAGGTAATAAGTACATAATGTGAAGTCAATACAAACACTTCTGAATCTCTGACAGAGCCCACTTGGAAAAGTATTACTTGGATTAAGTGTTGACTTATGAAACAGGTGGCTACAGAAATAAGGGTCCTAGAAATGGTTGAAATTTCATGTATTTATGTTTACTTAGTTATTAATATATTTGCATATTTATAACAATCAAGGAGCATGCTTTAAATATTTATTGAGGTGTGAGGCAATAAAGATCAGTTATAGCCAATCCTCTGAATGTCTGTGAAGTGTAAGCAACAGAAGCAACAGAACATAGTCAGTACTGTGCATCAGATGAAGAAAACACTGTAAAGAACATGCTATGCTAGTGCATGACAGATTGATGAGAGGCAATTAGAAAGAGTGTTAAAATATTTAAAGTACAGGGAACAGCCAATGAAGCCAGTCCTGCAAAAGCAATACCATAGAGTGGGACCATTAACAATGAGAAGGACATGAAACTTACTGTGGAATATTATTTTAAGATGTGTTACATTTGTATATGCTGTGGAATATTAGTTTTAATGATACAAAGATGTGTTACATTTTTTTATGTTGCTTTCTATTCTTTGTCTGAAACACTTGATGGCCTAATAAAGAGCTACATGGCCACTAGTGAGGCAGGAGAAAGGACATGCAGAGACAAAAAATAAAAGCAAAATCTGGAAGGAGCTGATCTAGGAGCAAGAGAGATCAAGGAGCAAAAGAAGGAACCAGCAACCCGGTCACACATCCAGCCATGGAGTAAGAGTGAAAGTAAGATTACAGAAGTAAGAAAAGGAAAAAGCCCAGAGACAAAAGGTCAATGGGAAAATGTAAGTTAACAAAAGCTGGCTAGAAACAATCCAAGCTAAGACGGGACATTTATAAGAAAGAATAAGCCCTAGTGTGATTTATTTAGGAGCTGGGTGGTTAAGCCCCCCTTCCCAAAAATAGTTAAAGAGTTAAAAACAACCAACTCCAGGACCTACTTTCTTCATTAAGATAACTAAGTTCTACAAGAAAAGAACGAGACAAGTAACAATATAAAGAAAACATAGATAGGAAAATACCTGAAGGCATAGTATTGGGAAAATAGATTGTTCTTCAGGCAGCATTACTAATTCTGGAGGAGATAAACAAGTTTCTATTAGTTTCTGAGTCTGAAGAGTGAAAAAAATTAGAATGATTACTGCAAAAAAATGTAAACAAATCATAGCAGTTAGCTAAGAGAATTTTCTGGGCATCCATCAAACACCATAATCCATTACTTTTTTGGAATGTCTAACCAGCAAGGCATTCCCCAGGAGTACAAGCACAGAACACATAGAAAATTAAGATTGCAGAGAAATAATAATTTTTCAACTAGCAAAATTATTTCAGGAAGTCCAGTGTTGTATGAATTCTAAAATATTGAAGTGAGGTGGTGAAATAACCAAATATAGAAAGTAGAGGAGAAAAATTAAAAACCTAAGAGAGAAACTCATTGAAAATTGATGAGAAGGGGGCAAGCTAGTGCAGAAGGCAATTGGGAAGGTGGTCAAGGAAAGGGAAGGACAGAGCTCAGAACTAGGGACACACGAGTTTCTAGAAATGTGACAAGGCATTACTTTAATTAAAAGTGCCATGCTTGCCAAGAGTTTATAAGTATACTTTTCAAATTTCAATCTACTGCTTATTCACGGATCTCTCTGTGAAATTTTAAGGTGTTAATTAAAGCCTTTGTAATCATTTGCATGTAGCAATTTCACTGCACTTTGAGGAAATTTGTGGAAATACTTTGTCTTTCAAGCAATTGTTATCAATGTTCAATCATAAAAATGAAACTTCAAACATCTTCTTTGCGCTACCGGCAACAATCTTTTTTTGCTAGAAAAAGATAATGTGACTGAATTACAAAACACAAAATTCCTCAATAACCTCATGTATTTATGATGAGTGAATCAAATTTCTTTACCTCTGGGGTTTAGTGATCAACTTAAAGAACAAACATAAACTAAGGCAATAAACAAGAATATTTTCTCTTAATGTTCTGCTTCATAGTAATGAAAATGAATTTTTAAGAGCTCCATTATTTTGACGGAAAGAAACAAAACTCTAACAAGGCAGCAGGTGGTTATCATTTTGAAACAGAGAAATAAACACTTTCAAGTTCAAAGCATTCCTTTGAATCTAGTCCAACTGCATGTCAATATCTCTTGAGTATTGATGTTGATGGGTGAGCTCTGAAATGCTAATATGATGACTGACTTCATCACTGGAGACCATAGACTCAAAGAGGTAAATACAGGATAAAGCAAACAAACAAAGCCGGTCATCCAGTTAGACCCTCTGAGAGCTCCAACTCCCAAAGAAGCATGCACTTGAAGAGGATTCAATGGAAAGATGGTAGTGCTCATATGACTTGATTGTTCAGTTAGAGTGTTTTCTAAGGGCAGTTATAGATTACATGCATAACATAAAATGCCAGTCTCTCTGGGACAGCATCAGTTTCCTTAAGAGTTATAGAATACAAAATAATCATGTTCCTTAATCTGATTCTATCATATCTCCATAGACATGATATATTTATTTCATTTTTGTCTACAGTGAATTACTCCTTTTTCCATAATTTAGAGGAGAAATTTTTCTTCTAAAAATGTTTGGGTGTGAGTATGTTTCAGAGGTCCCTCCCTCGTGTCTTTCTCTACTGTTCTCCTGCTGTGATATAATGCATTTATATCAGGAAAAATAAAGCTAAACAAGGAAAATGCAATTCAAATTTCTTGTTTTGAAAAGAAAAAAGAGTGATCTAGATACGTTAGGATAAAAGAATAAATGATTGAGTCTACCATGAAAAGAAAAAAGGGAGAATAAATATGATAAGATAAAAAAGTAAATTATTTAATCTACTTTTAAAAAGCAACTCTAGTTTTAAATGTTTTACATTAGATTGGATTTTTGTATATTGTATACAGATTTTGTGTACTGATACAAATTTGGGATTATTTTTAAAACATATTGTATATACATGTCTAATCTTGTTCCAGGTATTGTACCTACTCAGCTCATTTAACAAAGTAGTGCAAACTTCTAGTCCTTGAAAATTATTATTACCAACTATTTAGGATAATAAGGAAATATAGGTTAGTAGTTAATTCTCTATAATAATTGAGCTTGTAGTCACATTAGACATGTTTTCAAACTCAAACAAAGATATATTTTAGATAGCCTGGTCATCTTCAAACATGTCAGATATCTACAGAATATGCCATTGAAGATGTTTCAATAACCTACGCTCTTTTTAATGACAATGAGACATATCTGCTCCTGGCTGCACCAATCTACTTCAGAGAGACAATGAGCATCAAAGAAACGCCAGGTGGAGTTTACTTTCTTTGTGGAAAAAGTAAGCAACTAGGCAAGAAAATGCCCCTGTCTCAATATATGCTGTCCTAATTAGACAAGCAGGACACAAATACCCTGCTTCACAGAAAAGTCTGTTGAATATGCTAGGCCTATAGGCTGAAAATGAAATCCCCAATGTTGCAGAGGAACTTTGGGTGACTGTCCAGGAAGCCAGATGTTTCTGTCATTACTCACATTTTTCGGAAGTCGTTTGCTTACACTTCTGCTTACTCAGTTAATACTATTTCCTTCTTGGGTCTCTGGGGGAATTGAAGACTAGATAGTTATAGTTATCATCTCCTTTGTTTATGAGACTCAGAAAAGAAATTCACTAAATATATATAAAGTATATAAGGCTGAGCGGTAGCAAAAGATAATTTTGGATGGCAATGCAAGTTATAATGAAAGGAAATTAGGTTCAAAACTTTGGACTCACCAAGATAGGATAGATGTGGAATATTTTTTTCTGAATTTTTCTTATGCAAATGGACTAGGCATTGTTGATGTATTTATTGCCTGTATATATTGTGCATAGTAATTGTACTTATTTGTATATAGTTTTTCTTATATTAATTATAGACTTCTTTTTTTATTTTAGACAAAAAAAGGAAAATGTGGGGCATTTCTATTTTATTTTAATAAAACTTGCTTGAAGTTCTGAGAGTAAAACAGCCACACCGGCCAGCCTTACAGACCAGGATGTAATAACACATACCTTTAATAGTTTTCCATAGAAACCAGGCAGTGCATAACTTTAAGCCCCGTGAGGCACGCCTTTAATCCAAGCCCTAGAGAGGATAATAAAATGGGAGGAAACAGTTCTCAAGCACAGTCTCATTCTGAGATTCCTGGAGGCAGGATCGCCATTTCAGACAGAGGTAGAGGTAAGACCCAGTGGCTGACTGTATTGCTTTTCAGATCTTCAGAGTAAACCCTAATTTCTATCTCTGAGTTTTTATTATACGTGCTTCTCTACACGCTCCACCTTGTGTTTCTCACTGAAACTGGAGCTCATAGATTGGCTAAGAGTTCTTGGCATCCTCCTGGTTTCCCCCTTCCTGGAGCTGAGACTGCAGTGTGCACTGCCATGCTTTCTTTACATGGGTGCTGAGGACCCAAACTTGTGTGCTTATGCTAGCACAGAAGCCATCTCTCCATCCAGTCTGCAGGTGTCCACTTTAGCATCAATATGAAGTTTGATAGTTTGCCTTGGACAGGTATAAAGTAGAAGTAGACTTTATCAGAGCCTCAAAATTACCCAACACCAGAAGGCATCATTCTTGCAGAACACAGTGTTGCCACAAGTTAGAATGTGGTATATATAATGGAATATGATATATATTCTATTAGAATATGATATAAATAACCACATTTCAACTTATGGAACAGGGGGCTCCTGTGGAGAACAACCAAGAAATGGGAATGGCAGGTAAGTGCAATCCAACATCTGACCTGAGGGACAGGCTCCCTACTCATTGTGTCATGACCGTGACAACTAGCACATGGTTCTGACCTCTCTCAACTGTTCTTTCAACCCTATGAGAAGGACATCGTTATTTCACTTTTCATTTTGCACATGGAGAAACTGAGGCAAAGATTGATTGTATTACTCATCCATGATCATAAAGCTCTTAAACCTGAAATTATCTGCTTATTAAATGGTGACCTTGTTTTACTTTTCCTCAAATAAGAGGAAAAATTAAGAGTTCATGTGTTATATAATGAACTAAATTGTGGCACAGTACTTGATCTGTAAAGCAGATTTGGTTTATAAAAGCAAACGCTGGATATATTTCTGTTAGCTTTTAAAGAGAAAAAGCAAAATGAATTAACAGTGGCTTCTGAGATAAAAAATTTAATTATAAGGCAATTATTCCTTCTCTTAATAGGATAATACCACAACTGCACAAATTATGAACAAGCTATAATAAAAGTTATTTTGGTTAACTATTAATATTTTTCTTTTTATTAGTACTTTTTTAGTCTATATTAATTATGCTGGATAATAGATTTGAATATGACACTTTCATACAGGGGTCAGTGCATTTGACACATTTGCACATACTCCCAACATCTTCTGTTGTCCTAAAGAAGGCTCCTTTGTAGATATTTATTTATTTTCTATTTCTTCTCTTAAATGAAATTTAATGAAAGAAATGTGGGGACTTCCTTCTCAATAGGGCTCTGGAACTTTACTACAAAAATGACTTTTCAGAAAATAAAGCATCATACAACAACATGAAATTATAATTTTATAAATAAGCCAGATATTGCAAAGATAAAACACTCACCAACTTATTTATTTATTTATAGTTTATTTGTGTGTTTTCTGGTTGTCTCACCTTATTTTTTCTTAATGGATGGGGTTCCATCCCATTAAAATTTTTCAAATATAAAATCTTATGTACTCCACGGAATTTCAGTTATCCTGCAAAAAAATGTCATATGGAATTTTTAAAACCATAATTTGGCTTTATCAAACTTAGCATCTGTTTCCTTGAGATAGAATAAAATATTACTGATGTTAATACAGGAGACAAATGCATAGTATAGTTTGGTCCCCAACACATATCTTACTGCTTCTCAGCGTTCATGCATCACTCCCCCATGCTGACAGGTGACAGGATTGTAAGGATTTTACAGCTGAGCTGGCAAGGCATGTCAAGGTTTACATAAAGACATTTTGGCAATTGGAGAAAGGCTCCTCAATGAAATGGCAAACCCTTCACTTGAAATAGCTGTGCATTGGCAGATAAAGGTATTTGGAAGGAAGTCACTTAGCAAATTCAACATGAGCAAGACACACTTTAAAATTTAGATTAGCCTTGCTAATTCAAAAGTCACAAGCAAGAGTAAGACATTATCTTCCAGAATAAAGAATTAAAAATTCCCATCCGCGAGGCTTTTTAAAATAGAAATACTTCTGTTTCCTGTAACTACGTTTTAAAGTACCCAAAAGCAAACACATTAAAAAGAATGAAAATTATTTGAAATTCTCACAATTCTTTTTCTAGAGGTTAGCACAGAAAATGTTAATTGAAGTGACTATTAAGAAGCCACATTCTTGGAGTCCTGAAAACCTACAACTGACGCTGTTGGTTATAAAGGAAAGCTTTGACTCCTGAGATTTACTTCACTGCCTCAAAGGACATTGCACAAGTCTGATAAAAACATTATTGTTATTGCTATTTAACTAAGTAAGCTCCCTCCCTGTAGATACTTAGGAGAATGACACCAATCTCCAATGACGGAGAAGTGTACAGTCTGAGCCTGCAGCTGGTTTCCTACGCTGAACACCAAATACACACCTGAAATAGCTTCTCACATAAGAAGTGAGTGTGTACTAGGGCATATTTGGAAAGGTATAAATTTGTACATTTTCTTCAATTTGTATTTTATTGACCTCACAGATACCTCATATTGTACAAAAATTGCACTACAAAGGATATTTTAGGGCCGGGGAGATGTTTACTTCAGTTCAGACAGCAAGAATCCACATAAAATAGCATGCATGGTCACAGTGTTGAAGACTAGAGACAGGACCATCACTGAGGCTTGCTAAGCCCACCTCCAGGACCAGTGAGAGTCTCTGTGCTAAGAGAATAAGATAGAGAGGGGTAGTCCATGGACCCTATGCCCTTCTCTGGCCTCTGTAAATGCACACGTATGAACACTTATAAACATATACACACATACAGCATAGTCATACATACACTAAGAAAAAGAAAACGGAGATTTTAGTTATGACTAGAGACAAAATTTGAAAAAAAAAGATACAGTCAATAAGAAGGTTGGGACATGGGAAGGGGGGAGATTACTCTACTTATCTTTCTATTGGTCTATCTAAACCCAAGAGAATGAGAGATGCGTGGCTTAATAAAGGAATGCAATAACCAATAAAATTTTTCCTATTCTTTGGCCTAACTGGATTTGGAGGTCAGTGTTATTTTACCATGAAATGTCTGTGAGAATCTGAGAGAGAAAACAAAGAATAACACCAAGGTAGAAAACAAAATGGAAATGGAGGAGTCAGCAAAGACGCTCCACATTTGCTCCTCCCTCATCTTCCAGCCGAGCCTACCTCCTTGAATCTAGAAGACCAAAAGCACAGTGCTATGCTTTTCTTTTACTTGCAAGCACTATGAGGTCACTTGGGTTATTCCATCATCTGGAACAAAAAGGAGTTGAAGATAAGGATGCTTTTCTGCAGAGCTGCAGCCACTGTGCAAGTTTTAAACTCCCTGTATCTTTTTGCAGATCGTCTCTGTCACTCTCTGAGCCTCATTGTGTCTTTTATACTCCTTCACAATCTCACTCCTCACATGATTAGCTGTCATACTCCTGATCTATGACATGCCTTCGGAAAATAAACTCTGATTTCGCTTTTACTTCTGAGTCTCAAGTTGGGGATGTGATTGACCCAACTGAGCCTTTTGGGCTCTGTCTGGATCGACAAATATTTAATCATTACTAATGATTAAATTATTTCCTCCAAAAAGACAGGGTGCACTATTAATCTAAAATATCTAATTGTAACCATTTTGAAAATGGGGTCTTTTCAATTGTGTTCACATTAAGATGAGATCATTAGGGTGGAGTCAATCCGTTGTAGTAACTGTGTCGTTTAAAAGAGAGAAATGTAGACACAATTACAGGATGCAAGCACTGGCAGACACTGGATTTGTCCTTCCACAAGTCTCCATTGTCTTTTGGCCTCTGGGAAGGCAGAACATCATGGAGGGAAAGTTGTGCTAGAAAAAACTGCTTGCATATGGCAACCAGGGAGCAGAGAAAAACAGAACACAGCCAAAAGTAAGTTATTGTTCAAAAGCACATAACTTACTTCTTCCAACAGTGATTCCCCTCCTAAATCTCCACCAGTGCCCAGAAATGCTGTTCAATTACTACCTTATTTGTGGCTGCAACCATGGCTCAGTTGGTAACTGTTTGCCTCACAAGCACAGGTCTGGGGATCTGAGTTCAGTACTCATGTAAGCTGGGTGCAGTTGCATTTGGCAACAATCCCATCACTGGGAAGATGGACAGGAAGATCCCTGGGGCTTTTTGTCTAACCAGTCTAGATCATTGATGAGTTACAGGCTCAGTGAGAGGCTTTCTCCAAAACCAAAGCAGACAGCACCAGAGGAGGAGGATTGACACTGACATGTGGCCTTCACATACATGTGCAGACATCCTCACATGCAGCTGGACATACACGTTGACAAACACGTGAATGCATGCACTCATAATCAATTCTCTGAAAAGTTATAATGAATACTTTATTAATCTCCTATTAGGTCAGAGTATTCATGATACACTCATCTTTCTGTTCCTGGGTCTATCAGCTGGGGATATGCTTCTGGGAGAATTTTTTCTACTCTCATATTGGCTCCCTCTTTGGTTCATTAACTCCACTTTACAACTAGTTTAGGATGATATCTGATTTGGACCTCACTTTTTTAAGTTTCAATTTGGTCTTCAATACCCTATGAAATAGAATTCTTGGGGAGAAGGGAGGGCACGAGGGGAGTGGAGAAAATGTATAACTCAATAAAAACAATAAAAACTAAATAATAAATAAAAATAGCAGTGTAGTCTCTTCTAACTAGGAAGACCCCCAAGTTCTAATGGCTCTTCCTTAGGTTCTTCAGAAAAATGGGTCTCTAATATAGCCAACTAGAGTAACTGAGACATGTGATCATTGATAGTACCTTCAAAGCATGCAAGTATTAGCAACAAGCTGCCCTTTCAAGGTGCCACTTGGCAAAATTTAAAGACTCAGGTTATCAATGTTCTGATAATCACCTTCCATTTCTGACAGGTAATACAAATGTTCTTACTTAGAAATAAAAGTGCATTATAAGAAAGGGACCACCCCTTCTACAAATTTAGCTGGGAGAAGAAATCATTTAGGTGCACAACCTTCCATAGATAGAGATAATCTTATATTGTGGCTGAGTAAACGGTCAATAATGATCAGGTAATTAGTATATGTTTCCTGGAAAACTTAGAGTTAAAATCTATGTTGTGAGATATTTGTACATTGTGTGAAGATATATCATTGTAATTGGTTTATTAAAGAGCTGAATGGCCAATGGCTAGGCAGGAGATATAGTCAGGACTTCCAGGAAAAGGGAGAGGAAGGAGGACATGAATCTAGATGCCATGGACATGTGGAACAAGTCAGACATACAGACATAGGAAAGAGGTAGATATTACATGATTGAAAGTAGATTAATAAAAATATGAGTGAATTTCAGTTATAAGAGCTTGTGGGACAAGCCTTACTATGACCAGTTCTTTCATACTTAATAATAAATTTCCCTGTCATTATTTGAGAGCTGGCTGGTAGGACAGAGAAAGACTCATTATATTTCTAGAACTATATTTTCAAAAATAAATAAATACATTAAAACTCAGTATATTTTGTCACTAGCCCTAAAGACACAAACCTCCTAATGACATTCTGGCATGTCTTCAGAAATATTCAGATGATAAACCAAAACCACAGTGATCTTGTTCTAACCAACATGGGTTCAAAGACAGGAGTTGGTCCTACCCAATTTCTTGCATTTTTAATGACTAAATACCAGTAGATGCTCACAGGCTTCAGTCTACTAAACGATTTCCATTGCAGCAAAGAATGCCAGCATGAAGTAAAACCAAAAGCACATTTTGGCTTCAACCCTGCCAATAAGCTACTAAACCCAGTTTCTATCAGCTTTCCTTAGCCAAATGTTGAATCTTCAGAAATTCTATGAGCCTTTTGACATCACATTGTTAGCTTAAAATTTGCCATCTTGGAAATAGCAGCAAAAATAAATAAATCAGAAAATGCTACAAAAGAAGCTTGTTTTGTTTTTTTGTTTTTGTTTACGTCAAGAGAGCTAGCTGCTAAATATTCATCAGGGTGCCTCCAACCCCTACTGTACCAGTAATAATGGTCATATACTTTAACAAAAAAAAAAAAAGATATTCCATTTATATAACTACCTAATACTTGATCACCGTGTTTCAGCTTCTGGCTGTTGCATTTCAGAATACACCTGTTTCTCAACTCATCACTGTACCACAGATGAAGAAAGGAAGCAACAAAGCCCCATTTCCCACATCTCAAGAACACATCTGGTCCACGTATCACAGAGGCCATTTCTTGTCACATATCGTCATCATTTGACAATTTGAAACCTAACTGTACCTTCTATAGTTATTGCAAAAGAGTGATGGAATGTTTGGAACAAGCAGAGTAGATTTAAAAATGAGAATCTCAAAATATTTAGTAATAAATATTTTAATTCAAGACTAATTCCAAAGAAGTGCATCTTCCCCTAGGAAATGCAGAATAGTGCTGATTACTCAGCCAAGCTGCCTCTGCAGTGGAAAGAAAGAGCAGCTGTGAAAGCTGGCCTCCATCCAGTGTGATAAACTGGGGACCGGCTGCTGCTGTTCATGGAAATCTGAGCATCACACTTCCACTGTATGATCTATCATGGGGGACGTTTATCTTTTGTGGTTTTCAACTAATTTCTCTCCAAAGGAAAGGGGAATGAATTTTACTCTAAATTTAAACTCTTTCAGAATGCAATAATAAGATGTAAACCTTGTTTTTTCCCTGGTTTGCTAACAGTAGTCTTCTGCCCTCTCTTTTTTGTTGTTGATAAGACATAAAGACGTCCCATGGTCCCCCACATCCTTATACATGAATTCATTTTCTGTGGTTTTTAGCAACCCATAGTCAAATGTTACCTGAAAATATTAAATGAAAAATTCCATAAAAATAGTATGTTTAAAATAACTTTAACATCAAATTATTATAATTATTCCATTTTATTATTAATAATTGTACTTCTGACTTGCCTAATTTATAAAATAAACTCTATGTTTGCAGTTATAGAAAACAAACATGGATTCTTTTTTATAATACCATCATACTGGTGCAAAGTGATATCTCACTGCAATTTTAATTTGTGTTTATTGCTCAGTGATGTTGAACGCCCTATCATACATCTGTTGGCCATGTGTGGGTTTTCTTTTTTAAAAAATCTATTTGGCTCCTTTGCCTAGCTGTCAATCAGATTGCTTATCTTCTTGTTACTGAGTTGTTTGAATTCCTTATATAGTTTAGATATTAAGCTTTTCTCAGAAATATGCTTATAAGAGCCAAGGGTATATCTCAGATGAGAATATATACTTAACATATTGAAGACCCTGGATTTAATTCTTAACATGTTTTTAAAAATGATGATATATATAGGATCCTTTGGGGCTCTCCAAAGAGGTCAACCACAGATGGGGGAGGGGGATTACTGTACTCATAAAAGGCCTGTTGTTTCTGTATATGGTTCCTGAAAAGAGTGCATAAAATACTATTCCAATTGAATAAAAATGGTTCTCATATATCAACTGCTGTATAAATGTCTACCATTGCAGCTTCATTCCTTTGGCTTAAAAAATAATCATTTGTTATGTAGCTAAATTGTCTTGATACCAATGTCTTTAACAATCTGTGTTTATACCTGAATACAAATGCTACTCTCAGCCTTGATCAGAGAATCCCCTCTTGACAGTGAATGACGGTGAAAGCAGAGAGTCATGGCTGTATTCTGAGTTCTGAGAGTAAGAAACAATCACATGCACAGTCCTAAATAAGGTATTTATGCCACCCCACTGCTACAGGACATTTGGTAACACTATCATGGACTTACCCTCTGAAATAGTAAAACCACCAATAAACTCTTTTTTATATAGGTGGCCTTCGTCACTGTTTCTTATCATAAAAATAGAGAAGTAACAGACTCCTACCTAATGTTTTGGGAAAATATCTTTGGTCAGATATAGCAAGATCTAAGAATTCTATTTTTTTGGATTGGGTGGTCCATGCCTTCCAAGCACTTAGGAGGCACTCAGGAGGCAGAGGCAAGCGGAATCTGTGAAATCTATGTCAGCCTGTCATACATAGTGAGTTTCAGGCCAGCTAGGACTAGAGTGAGACCCTCTCTCAACATAAAAATACCTTCTTTCTGTTTTCACAAAGCCTTTCTGTTAGGATGGTGATAACGATTGCTTTAATTCAACAGTATTCCAAGTCATTTCCTAAAGCCTCTAAAACAGATTATCACAAGCTGAGTAGCATAAAGCAACAGAAATATCTTTTCTTTCATCAATAGAAACAGATCTTCAAAATCAAGGGTTCAACAGGGCTCTATGTGCTCTTATTCTGTATACTCTGAGGAGACATTTTCCTTGGCTTTTCGCATTTGCCAGCATGTCCCAGCTTGTAACCACACCTCTGTTCTCATCTTCATACTGCCTCCCACCTTGATCAGAGAATGTTACCTCTTTGTTCCTCTCTTCTTTAACAATATTTATGTCAGCATTTAGGATTCAGCCATATAGTTCAGGCCAAATGCTTTGCCTCAGATTCCTTAACCACATTTCCAAAGACTCTTTTTTCTAAAGTATTACTTTCAAAATCCAAGGATTTGCATTCCATATTTTTAGATTGTTATTGTCTAACCCACTACAGTATAATATATGATGAAGTATTTTTCACTTACATATGGGAGAACATATACCGGTAGGTTATCACTCTGTCTTTGTTTCCTTGGAAAAATGAGGAGAGATATAGGTCTTTGCCCCATTTTCCACCACAGACCCATTATTTGGTAACTGCCATGTCACCCATCTGCCTAAGCTGGGTCATGTCTGGAGGGAAGGCAGATTGTCTCATTATCCCAGTGATTGTTTAGCACTATTTTACTGCGTCCATAGGCTGTTGAACATGTGGGTCAGTCACAGAATGTGAGTAGTGCTATCCTTGGACTCAGGCTATGGATCACCACCATGAGGTCTATATCTTTGAGTGTTTGCTCGGTCCTGTGTATTGCTTTGTCCCTCTCCTTAAGGCAAACTACATATAACAAGAATGATGACTTGGACCCCAACACCTCCAATTCTAGGTTATATTTCAAGATCCTGACATTTTGAAATTCTCTCCTCAAGAGCCCGTCTTTCCCAGTATAGATTCCTTGAGTACTGAGGGACATGGAAGATAAGAATAGGGGAGTTCTGGGGTCCCTGGAGTGCAGGAGTTGGAACATCTATATACATGGTCCAGGCTAGATAGAACAGGTATGAGAAAGAAGAGAAGGTGAGAGACATAAAACTTAGAGCCTCCATTGTCTTCACAAGTAAGGCCCTGCAAACTCTATAGAAAAACCTGACCATGTGGACAGGGATGGAGGCAAAGTCAGGCGTTAATGTGCTTCCCTTGTTTTCCCCAAGATGTGGTAGGTGATAAGAGGGTAGAAAAGAATTGGGAATACTCAGCAGCCACCCTGCTGAGTTAGAGCTAATTTCTAACAAATGCCCAAAATACATAACATGATGTTTAATAAACATATTAATGAACGTATAGCTTACAGTTTTGGTTCAATTGTTTCTTCTCCTAAATTTTATCCTTGAAAACATTTTAAAATAAAGAAGTGGGTTGTTTTTTCATTTCCAAGCTGCTTTTATTTCTCTTAAGAAAATAAAAAGAGAAATGTCCCAAATGCCCAGTAATAGACAAATGGCTAAATAAGCAACAGCATGCTAAAATCAATATAATGGAGCTTATAAAATAATGTTTATAAATTGTTTTAATAATATGGAAAACCCTTTAAAAGTGAATAAAAACAAAGCAATTAGGCATAAAATTTTAAGTCCAATATGGTTCCAACTATGTAAAAATAAATTTTAGGGGAAAATGGCTTCAAGAGAATAACCAAAATGTTAATTGTTCACAGAAAGCAAACATCTGTTTTATTTTTATTATAATTTATAATTTAATTAACAAATTATCTACAGCAACATGTATTACTTTTGTGGCCAGATTTTTTTAAAAAAACACTTCAAAGAATAAAATGCAGAGACCAATTACAGAGGGCAGATTGACGGTGTATGTTTATTAACTCCTTTCCTGAACTGCACTTGATGACAGCAGAGGTTTGCTCGTTTGTTTTGTTTTAATAAAAGCATAAATCTGCAAAGAAAAGGAATAGGAAGGAAAACAACAGTTAAACTACTTGGGAAACCAGAAAGCTGGTAAGCGAAAAGCGATGAATGAGACAGGCCTATAAAAGGTGACTCTCTGCCAGGAATGGGGGAGCAGTTTGATCACAGAAAAGTCGGGGTTAGAGGCTCCCTCTGTTTAAGAATGGAAGAACAAATGTGCTATAAAAACAGAGAGCAATGGGAAATCTGGACAAAATACATTTAGAAGCCCGGCAGAGCTTTTCTTCCCAAAGAGATGAAAGTAGATGAAGTTACAGACACAGTACCTCCACAAGATTGGGCCTGGCAACATTTTTATCATTGGTGGAAAAGGGCTCATGAGTCCCCACCCCTTTCCCTGCTGGAGACACTACTGGCAGCTAATAGTTATGAAGGGTCAAGTGCCATTTTCATTAGTAGTGTAGACATTGAAAAGTAAACCCATGGCCCAGTACAAAACCTCCCACTGTGATCCTGCAGGAAACCGTGACTACCATCAGTGGGTCACACACAAAAGACACAGAAGTAGAAGGGAAACTTCTGGGGGAGAAAGCTTTCGGGGTAGGAGGGAAAGAGAGAGAGGGTGGAGGGATAGTTAAAATTCAGTTTGCATATATGAAACTATTCAAAGTATAAAAAAGACCACATGTGAAAATTAATTAGGGCAGATATTCTGGACCCAGTACAATAGGCAGAGCTGAGGACCGATGCATACTATTGAAAATACAAGCATTGTGTCAATGATGAGATTCCTATCTTTTCTACTAGAATGCTAGTAGAATTCTATCTTTTCTACTAGAATGGTTTAGGCAGAAATCTGACCATATCAACAGAAAAGACACATCCTTGTCACTGGTGGTTTGATGCACAAGCTGTTCTTCCTATATTTTTCGCGGTTTTGCACAGTGACTAAACAACCTTTGGCTGCCTCATTCTTAAAAAGCAATGGAAGCCAAAACTTGTGAGTCACTTGAGAAAAAGTCTTTATCATGAAAGGGAGAATCTAAGAGTTCCCCCAATGGATTGGAAAGATGGTTCAGAGGTCAAAAACATCGGCTGTTTCCTGATCTCTTCCCCAATTTTATTCTTCAAGACCTTATTCTTATCATAAAGGTCTTTCACTTGTTTTGTTACAGTTACCCCCCAAATATTTTATAGTATTTGTGGCTACTGCAAATGGTATTGTTTCTCTGATTTCTTTCTCCGCCCATTTATCATTCCTATATAGGAGGGTTACTGTTTTTTTTTTTTATTTAATCTTGTATTCAGCCACATTGCTGAAGGTATGTATCAGCTGTAGTGGTTCACTGATAGAATTTTTGAGGTCACTCATGTATACTATCTCATTTGCAGACAGTGAAAGTTTGACTTCTTCCCTTCCAATTTGTATCTCCTTAATCTCCTTTTGCTGCCTTATCGTTCTAATTAGAACCTCAAGTACTATATTGAACATATATGGAGAGAATGCCTAGCCTTGTCTTGTTCTTGATTTTAGTGGAGTCGCTTTGAGTTTCTCTCCATTTAATTTGATTTTGTCTGTCAGCTTGTTTTAAACTGTCTTTATTATGTTTAGGTATGTTCTTGTATCCCTGTTCATAGCAGCATACCACAGGCCATTATCATTTATAAACAGCAGCTGACTCCATGAACTTCTCCCAGTATCCTGCATGCTGTCTAGGAGCTGGCTCTTTATTAGTCTATGATAGCAGCATTATTCGTAATAACCAGAACCTGGAAACAACCTAGATGCCCCTCAACTGAAGAATGGATAAAGAAAATGTGGTACATCTACACAATGGAGTATATAACTCAGCAGGAAAAAATGACATTGTGAAATTTGCAGGAAAATGCATAGAACTAGAAAAAAAAATCATCCTGATTGAGGTAACGCAAACCCAGAAAAACAAACACCAGCCTTCATCCAGTAAATGACGGAAGTAGATGTGGAGATCCACAGCCAAGCGCAGAGCCAAGCTCCAGGAGTCCAGTTGGGGAGAGAGAGGAAGGATGATATGAGCAAGGGAGAGGTCAAGATAACGATGGGGACACCCACAGACACAGATGTCCCTGTTTGAGCTTGTTGGAGCTCACAAACTCTAGATCAACACCTAGGGAACCTGCATAGGACCAACAACTCTTATAAAGAGAATTTAATTGTGGCTGGCTTACCTTTCAGAGGTTTAGTTCATTGTTACCATGGTGGGAAGCATGGTGGTACACAAACACATAAGGTGGTGGAGAGGCAGCTGAGAGTTCTAAACCCGGATTGGCAAGCAGCAGGAAGAGAAAGTGAGACAATGGGCCCGACTTGAATATCTGTGAACTCAAGCCCACCTCCAGGGATATACTTTCTCTGACAAAGTCACACCTACTCAAAACGAGGTATGAAGCGTCTGTGGGGCACGTTTTCATTCAAGCCACCACATTCCTCTCCCTGTCCCCCATGAGCTTGTAGTCACTTCATAATGCAAAATGCATTTAGTCCAACCTCAAAAGTCTCCATAGTCTATCACAGTCTCAGCACTGTTTCAAAGTTCAAAGCCTCTTCTTAGATTCATGCAATCTCTTAAATGCATAGCAATAGAAAACAAATTAAAGGAAAGACTCAAGTTCCAGTTCTTGAGGGGAAAAAAAGATTCTTGAAATTTAAAAACAGTGAAGTGAAAAAACCCCAAAATTTTTGAAGAAAAATACAGGGGTATGCTGTGTTGACTACCTGAGAGTCATTCAATAGGAACTTCTGGAGGGGGTGGGGGGGCATGAAGAAAATAGTCACTATCAAAGAGATACCTTACTCAAAAGATCTTAAGAAAGAAGGAGCCTTCCATGGGCTCCTTATGCCATGAACATATTGCTTCTCTTAGCCATCAGGAAGAAACACGGAACTCCCGAATTCCACTCCAGACCTAAGTCATCCCTTGCAGGGGATCTCAACCTGACTTGCTCAATCTTTTATAATGTCCCTAACCTAGAGTTCAGCAAGGTTAGTGAAGTTGGTAGAAACTAACCACTTTAGTCTGCTAAATGGATCTCCGCTTGAATCAGAATCCAGAATAGTGAAGCTATTAAAGGAAATTCCTACCATTTGGGATTATACACAGGCACTCAGAGTTTGCCAACCAAATGACCTCAGTGTGAAAACAAGTGAAATTTATTGCTAGCAAATGAAGTGTTTCTTTTAGTGGCTGATTTTGTGAACGTAGCTTTGTGACAATGGTGCCGCATTTTTGTTCCCAACCCCTGCTCCCAGTGTAGAATCTGGATGGCATTCATCTTTGTACTGACACAGCCCGTCTGGTGCTTGCATTGTGGGGATTTGATGGATGTTTAAAGAATAAGTTAATTAGGGGTTCAATGAACTGCTTCAGAATGGTTCCTAGATGTCTCTTGGAAGAGAAAAAACACAGGCTGTAGAGTCGGAGACACTTGGGAAGACTTTCCAGCTCCCACAGGCAGCAGTTGATTCTCAGCTTCTCTGTGCCATGGTGTATCAACTGTGAAAGGGGGTCCTTGTGAGTGACAATGTCAACCTCAGGCAGTTAGTCTGACAAAGCAGTGAGAGAATACTTATAAAATAACCCACACATTACATTAATGCAGTAAGCATAGTGGCTGCTTTCCCTGACACTTGGTAAATACTATAAATATACTTTAGCAACAAAAGAAATCCTTACCAAGCAAACTAAATTTCAAATCCTCAAATAACGCAGCCCTGAATTATAAAATCCTGAAGTAATAGAATTCAACCAAATTTCCTGTCTTCTTTATATACTTACACATACACACACACACACAAAGAATGATTAGCTTGTTGAAGGAAGGCCGCTTGTTCATCCCGGCTGCTCGGCCCCGATATAATCACTATATTATTTATAACACTGCTTGGCCATTACCTCTAGCTTCTTATTGGCTAACTCTTACATCTTAATTTAACCCATTTCTATTAATCTGTGTATCACCATGTGGCTATGGCTTACCGGGTAAAGTTTTGGCATCTGTTTCCAGCAGGGCTACATGGCTTCTTTCTGACTCCATCCTTCTTTCTCCCAGCATTCTATTTAGTTTTCCCCACCTAGCTCTGTTGCCCTATAGCTCTGCTATAGGCCCAAAGCAGTTTCTCTATTAACCAATGATATTCACAGCATATAGAGGGGATCCCACATCATTAGCTGGGTATGATAGTGCAGTACTAGCCACTCAAGAGGCATGGGCAGAAGGACTGCAAGTTCACCTGCAAAGTCAGTTCAAGGCCAGCCTGGAGGAGTAAGTGAGACTGTGATGGCTGATCTTGGTTGTCATGTTGACTACATCAGGAATCATCTAAAATCAAAGCAGATGTGGACATCTGTGAAGGAATTTCTTCATTGGGATTGGAAAAGTCAGCTTAAATTTTGGGTACACCTTCTGGTGGCATCCCACATAAAGGGACAAGGAAGAAGGATAATTTTGCTTTGTGCCTGTTTGCCCTCACTTTCCCTGGCAAGTTCATCCATTTTGTTGCTGATGCGTTCTTTAGCTCATATTAAAACCTTCTTTTTCTTCTTCTTCTTCTTCTTCTTCTTCTTCTTCTTCTTCTTCTTCTTCTTCTTCTTCTTCTTCTTCTTCTTCTTCTTCTTCTTCTTCTTCTTCTTCTTTTTTTTTT